>NC_140181.1:30528182-30555682 GCF_963971535.1 Notolepis coatsorum
CATTGAACAAAATGTTTGGGCATAAATGACAAAATCCATATTTATTCATTATTGTTTAAAAACAAGTGGACTTGTCAGAGATTATAGGCTGTTGCTTGACATACACAGGTGGTATGTAGGTCCTATATCTCCAGTACATTTCCAGTATGTTGTTATGATGTTGTAATTCCACGTATACACACCATTATTACGAAGAATGAAGAGAAGCTGCCTTATAAGTCTGGGCAACCAGTAATGAGTAATAAAATGAGTATGGTAATGGATTCTGAAGGCAGAAATTATATGTTTCACATAAACCATTTTTAAAGCGGGAACTGTTTCTTACAATTATTTTGTGTGTGAGAGTGAGGGTTTTTGGTTAGAGTTCCTAAATTGGGCCAGGTAAGTGAATGGCTGAGGTTCTCTCCTCCCTTGTCAAGTAGGGGTGGGAGAGAAACAATTATACAGCAATATATTGTGATATTTTGTGTGCCGGTAACATATTGTTACAGTGATGCCAAGTATCAATATGTTTGTTTAAAGGGGACATGTCTTGCTATTCCTTTCACTATTTGGGCAACTTTACACAATTCCTGTGAGTTTAAGTATTTTTTTTTTAAATTCATTGTTTTGTATTTCTAATCAAGTATTCAAAAGCAGCACTTTTCCACTTCAAGATTCCAAGCTGTTTTGGCCTGGCTCCGCCCATAAGCGATTTGAGTGACAGTCACCCACACAGCGTGATACATGTATATGAGAGAGAGCGAGAGAGAGAACGAGCAAGCAAGAGCGAGAGGGAGAGAGAGAGAGGATACATCGCTCCGTGCGTGCGTGTGCGCTGTGAGCGGCTCAACTGCAGTTTGTGTGTAAAATGCAGGTTGAGAGAAAGAGGGAGAGAGAGAGAGGATAGGGGAGAACGGGGGACGTTGTCACACGTTTTACTCTAGTGTGAATTGCTCATAATCAAAACATCTTTCAATAGTCATTCCTACATTAAATTGAAGCTTAAGATGTTGGCCCTCTCATTTTCCAACATATTGTAACAAAGAGTTAATCACCTATCAAAGACACTCTGACACATTGTGACAACCAACCCCATCATGGGGATGGTTGTCACACACTATGGGGTTGGTTGTCACCATGTGTTTTAAAACTTTTAATGGGAAAATCCTAAAAAGAAGACAAGATTTAGATTTCAGTGATTGAAGAAGTGCGTCTTTAGTCGACGGCGAAAGATTGGACGGGTTTCGGCTGTCCTAACTGGGGTGGGTAGTTCATTCCACCATTGTGGGGCAAGGACTGAGAATAGACAAGAAGGCAGAACTAAATTTGAAAGTTTAATTGCATTGACAAGTTGACAAATACATAACTTAATGCATCTTAATGAACATAAACAGGAAATACATATTTAGGCCATCCTATATAACAAAATAAGAACACAATAAATCGACCTAACAATAATAGCCTACACAACATGTGACAACCAACCCCAAATAAAATGTGACGACCAACCCCAACTGGAATGTCTTGATAGCATCAAGGCTAACAGCCATCTAACAACTAGTTAGCTAGCTAACAACAATCTAAACTATAGCTATCCCTTCACACTTTTTAAGGGTAATAATTGTTTCATTAAACCAATTGTGTAAAAGCCTAGAAGAAAAATACTGAGGAGCGGAATATTTACAAATGGACATGAAAAACACAAAAAGTCCTCTCACCTCAAATTCAGCTGTTTCACTCCAAATATGACAATGTAGGTGAACTCTGACCCCAATTCTGGACATTTAAATACCAAAGTATGGGAGATAGGATCCTCTGGTGGTGAAATATAATGAATGTGACAACCTACCTGTGTGACAACGTCCCCCGTTCTCCCTTACATCGCTCTATGCGTGTGTGTGCGCTGTGAGCGGCTCAACTGCAGTTTGTGTGTAAAATGCAGGTTGAGAGAGAGAGAGGGAGAGTCAGGGACAGGTAGACCGCTTCCGCATTATTCCCACTGCTCCGTTGTTGAGCGAATTGTTGATTGTGGGTGGTGACTACAACCACAGAGCCGGCATTGGCTCCAACCACAGAGCCAATCAGATCACAATCAGCTCCTTGCTACGTCGCATTGCGAGTCAAATAAGAATGACCTAATTCACTGGGGGAGGAGATTGTCTCAACTGAATTAGAGCAATCTGCCAAAATGGTAATTAGAGCCACAGACACATTGATACTAACCCCCATTGCTATAAAACAATGCTAAACACTGGAAAAAGCCATTTATAAGACACGGGACCTTTAAATCTTTAAATTACAATCCCATTTTACTGCAATACATTTTTTTTTATCATTCAGTCATTCAATCTTTATTTCAACTGGTAAATTCAAGCCCTTTCCAATGATGTTGAGTGTACAAACATGCTAATAAATAAATGATGAATACAATGAATATTAAATAAACAATACAATATTGCAATCATAATAAAAATGTGTACAATCAATTAAATAAATTACAGATTATGGTGGAATGGTTGGTGATTAAGGATTTAAAGTGACCAAATGAAACCAAAATATTGAGTTTTAGAGTTGAATGATGTTCCATGTGTCAGGAGCACAGAAGCTAAAAGCAGATTTCCCAAGTTCAGTACAAACTCTTTAAGTGTAAGGCAATCATTGGAACGTGAACTATACAGTATGTGATTGGAATGAGGTGAACAGGCTGAAAATTGTTAGATAAAACAGATGTATAAATATTTGTATTGCAGATGTTAACAAAGTTTTCCATTGGGGACATCAAGTACTTTAAAAAAGGTAATACATTGCAATCTATTGCAATATTGTGATATTACAGTATCATGACTCTAGAATTGTGATAATATTGTATCGTGGGGCGACTGGTGATCGTGATTCCCATTCCCACCCCTATTGTCAATATGCCCTTGAGCAAAGCCCTCAACTTCTCCAGTGGTTTCTGCTCGGTGTAACAGCCAACAGTAGTACAGTATATTTGTACTGCAGTATGGTTGTGCTGGCAGGCTGCCTGGATAGGTAAGTTCATATACTGTAATTATATTATAGGGACATTATCTTGCCAAAGCTTTGTTTTCAGTTTTGAGAAATTACCCAAATGGCCACTTGGTGGTGCTTATCATTCACTGATACACATTTGAATTATTTATTTATGTCCACATAAATACAAATATATACACACACACACACACACACACACACACACACACACACACACACACACACACACACACACACACACACACACACACACACACACAAACACACACACACACACACACACACACACACACACACACACACACACACACACACACACCATGCACTTGCACAGACCATGGTGGGGAGTGGAGAGATACAAGACATGGGGAAGAACAGAGAGAGAGAGAGAGAGAGAGAGAGAGAGAGAGAGAGAGAGAGAGAGAGAGAGAGAGAGAGAGAGAGAGAGAGAGAGAGAGAGAGAGAGAGTGTGTGTAAAGTCCAAAAGAGAGAATATCTGCCTGCTTTTTAAGACTCAAAGGGATGAGTGTCTTGCTTGAGAGCAAAGCTACACGGTTGGCGATTGCTTTACAGATATGAAAAGCAATTTGCTGAACAGCTCAATTCCCCTGCTCAATTGATCTTACTCTGCTTCAAGGATCAGAAGAAGAAGATGCTTTTCCTGCAGAGAATTTGCCGCGTGATTACCGTGCGCCAACTGGGAGATTGTTTTTCTACAGAGAGAACATTGGCGAGCATTACCCTTGACACCATGGACCACTCAGTGTTTCAACTCTTTACTTGTAGGCGCGTGGCACAATCAAATAAATCAAATCAAAAGACTGAGTACTAGGGCTGTCCTCCACACAAGAAATTCTAATAGTCACAGATTTTGTTTACTAATCTAGGTGCTATAAATAAAATTTGTATGTAGAGTAATCTTTTTTTCTTTTCTTTTTCATAATACATCCAGAGCTTTTAGAAAGGTGTTAAATAAAAGTATTGCTAGTGCTAAGTAAGCTAGTGAAGGGCTACATCTGTTCCTCCCTCCCCATCAACCTGGACCCCCTGCAATTTGCATATCGCCCCAACAGGTCCACGGAGGACGCCATAGCCCATGTGCTGCACACAGCAGCATCACACCTGGACAAGAGGCAGGGGAACTATGTGAAAATGCTATTCATCGACTACAGCTCAGCATTCAATACCATAGTCCCCTCCAAACTCATAGCCAAGCTCAGGGACCTGGGCTTGAACTATGACCTCTGCCAGTGGGTCTTGGACTTCCTGACGTGCAGACCCCAGGTGGTGAGAGCAGGCAACTGCACCTCCTCATCCATCACTCTCAACATAGGGGCCCCCCAGGGCTGTGTTCTGAGCCCCCTCCTCTACTCCCTGTACACACATGACTGTGTGGCACAGCGGAACAACAACCATCAAATTTTCTGACGACACAGTAGTGGTGGGCCTGATCTCTGCAAACGACGAGAGGGCCTACCTGGAAGAGGTAAAGGTTCGAGCGGGATGGTGTCAAGAGAACAGTCTCTCCCTGAACGTCAGCAAAACAAAAGAGATGATTGTGGACTTTAGGAGGTCGGGGTCAGGAACTACAGCCCCCTCAGCATCGACGGGGCACCGGTTGAGAGAGTGAACAGTTTTAAGTACCTCGGAGTCCACATATCCGAGGACTTGACATGGACCACACACATTGACAGTGTTATCAAGAAGGCACGACAACGCCTCTACTTCCTTAGGCGCCTAAGGAAGTTCCAAGTGAGTCAGAAGATCCTCAAGAACTTCTACTCATGCACAATAGAGAGCATCCTGACTGGCAATATCACCTCCTGGTTTGGGAATAGCACTGCACAAGACCATAGCAGACTACAGAGAGTGGCCCATTCAGCCGAACGCACAATTGGAGGGGGGCTTCCCACTCTCCAAGACATTTACAACAAGCGCTGCATGGGTAAGGCTAAGAGAATAATCAAAGACCCCAGCCACCCAAACAACTGCCTCTTTGAACTGCTGCCGTCAGGCAAGCGATACCGGAGTCTCATGGCAAGCACAGAGAGACTCAGAAGGAGCTTCTATCCCCAGGCCATCAGGATGCTCAATGAACAATAACAAACCATCAAATACACCCACAGCACACACATCCACACGCACACACTCACTTTAAATAAACAACACACTGTAGCACCCACTTAACCACTTTAGACACTAACACACTTTATATTTATTGGTAAGGAGATTTGCAAATCAATCTCAAACCTCATTGCACCTCACCACCACAAGGTGGCACCACAAGCTAAGCTATACCTCACCATTTCTACACTGTACTGTATCTGCATTGTATATACTGTACATATACTGTATATTGTTTACGTACTTGACTTTCTATTTTATACTTATGTTATACTTATTTTATACTATCTTTTTATTTGATCTAGCCCACTCCAAGGAGCAAAACAGAAAGAAGCATTTCATGCAAAAGTATTCTGTATTTCTGTATGACAACTAGTAAATAAACTTGAAACTTGCTTTTCCCCAAAAAAGATTATTGATTAATAAATGTACTGTATAATAAAAAATTATGTTGTGGGTCCAAATGTTGAACGTTGTTATTTACATGTTGCAGGCATGCATCCCCTCCCTACTTTCCATTTCCCCAAGTGGAATGCACCTGATTGGATAAATAACATGCTGGTGCTGTAGTGCGACATCTAATGGCTGAATGTTATCTATAGCATCTTTAATAGAAAAATCTGTAAAATTGTGTTTCCCACATGCAGAAAGACAACTTTAACCCTTTCACTACCACACTACAGAAGGTTAACCCTTCTGTAGTGTGATATTAAATGGTTAACCTTTTGTAGTGTGGTAGTGAAAGGGTTAACCTTCTGTATTGTCGCAGTGAAAGGGTTAACCGTTTGGTAGTGTGGCAGTGAAATGGTTAAAGTTTAGAAATGTTATAATTTAATGAACTGCAGACACTGTTTCCTCTACTGCTTTCGTCAGCTTTCCTGGAGTTGGACCTATGACACTACTACAGCTGGAAACATTTGAGGAAATAACATCTGCACTTCACTAGAGGTCTGGCCTCCGCTGATGTGGGCGAGCTTACCTTGGTGAGTTAAATGCCTGATTATCACATGTCCTCCTCACAACAGAACCATATGATTGATCGTTGGGAGAGAGTTGTTCATGTCCACACATGCAAACTGATCTTCATAACACTGAAACATATATTTAAATATTTTTTATTTAAATTTTTTGGGGGGAGGGGGGGGGGTGGAATTACATAAACAATTATTAAAACATGGTCATTGAGCAATCACTCATTAATGGAATAACACAGCCTGTAGTATCATAGTTAGTGATACTAATTACACAAGCCAATAATATTATACAAGTAGCCAATAATATTATACAAATAGCCAATAATATTATACAAATATCCAATAATTAGGGATGTCCGATATTATCGGCCGACCGATATTATCGGCCGATATCGGCAGTAAAATGTGATATCGGAAAATATCGGTATCGGTTTAAAAACAAAAAAAAACAATAACAATATTTGTTATATATATATCCAGTGAAATTATTAGTTACCTGAAATTATAAAGTTTTTTGGACGGGGAAACCCTGCATATATCGGTATCGGTTGATATCGGTTGATATCGGTATCGGAAATTAAGAGTTGGACAATATCGGAATATCGGTATCGGTAAAAAAGCCAATATCGAGCATCCCTACCAATAATATTATACAAGTAGCCAATAATATTATACAAGTAGCCAATCATATTATACAAGTAGCCAATAATATTATACAAATAGCCAATAATATTATACAAGTAGCCAATAATATTATACAAGTAGCCAATCATATTATACAAGTAGCCAATAATATTATACACATAGCCAATAATATTATACAAGTAGCCAATCATTATTATTCAAGTAGCCAATCATATAGTGCCGGTGACAGGGTATTCATGTTATAATGCAATTTTGCAAGTGACTTATTGATAAATTAACGATATGGCATAACATTCATAACATGAAACATAACATCCCACAGACTATTAAACTCTCTCCACTCAACTCCAACCCACTAAAACAAACTTAAAGCAAAGAAGACTTGGAATTGGATATGTGTTTTGTATGATCGATATATATATATATAGAGCTGGGCCGTTAACGGCGTTAACGTGCTGCGTTAACGCGAGACTAGTATCGCGCGATAATATAATTGACGCCGTTAATCTTTTTCTCAACGTTGGGTCTGTATTGTCCTTAAATACTTGCTGTAGTTCCCAGCTGTGGTACCAGGAAGTGATTGCACTACCGGAGCTGTAGTCAGAATAATGTGTTAAACTAAAGTAGTGGTCCGGTAATCATTGTTATACAGGTGAGGTTAAGAAGTCCTCAGGATATAACACAATTCGACGATGAGGACGTCTGAATCTGCGCAATGCAAGAAAGAAGAAGTCCGTTGCGAGCTTTGTTTACATTATTAGCGACTTAGCGAGTTAGCATGTTAGCTCACGTTGATCGGGCGGCACTTGGAAACTACAAGAGGAGGAAATCCACTTTACACACTAAAGGAAGGATCGACTGGACTATCGTGAGTGTTTACAACAGAAATGGCTTGGGTTATTGGAAATATTGGACCGTTTGATGACAATGTAGCCACTTTCGTGACTGTGATGCACGGAGTGAATCCACAGTCACTTGCTCCTCAATAGGAAACCAACCTAGATTTACCATGAAGGACTGGTTCTGGCCGAGCCGTATACAAGAATCACAGAGACGTTTCAAAGGTATGGAAGCAAATGAGTGCCAGAAGTATTTTGAATTTTATCAGACACCGCATTTATAGCATTGAAAATAATTATTTTGAAAACATGTATCTGAATTTTTTCAGACACCGAATTTATAGCATTGAAAATAAATACTTTGAAAACATGTATCTGAATTTTTTCAGACACAGAATTTATAGCATTGCAAATAATTACTTTGAAAATCATGTATCTGAATTTTTTTGCTCCGAATTTACCTATGCGAAATAAAGATTCAGTGTTTAAAATTCAATGTAAAAAATTCGATGCATAATTGCAATGTATGGAATTCGATGTAAAAAACCATCATCCGGGTTACCCAGACAGGATAAGCAATCGAGCCTGGATGTAATCGAACTGACTTCTGGCCTATCACTGCACGGCTTTGTCAGTCATGTGATCACAACAACCCAGGCTCCGGTAAGTAGTCAGTTAGTTCTGTGTTCCGTGTTGCAATAAACGTTCAACGATGTCCCGACGACAAAGAGAAGAGAAGGTGGCTGAAGCCTGAAGTTGATACAGTAAGTTTGATCTCAATGATAAACAATAATGAACAGGTAGGCTAACGGCAGGCACCGCTATGAATTGAAAATGGGGGACCCTGATGTAACCTAAGATGAAAGTCTTTCTCTGGTCTGCTAAGAATCCCCTTAACAATTGTATGTATTGAGCTGTACTGTATTATACCCATTCTGCAATCTGTTAATAAAGTTTTCAATCATTCATTCAGGCTAGGCTAACATTAGGTACTACTACTAGTTAGGTAACGTTAGCTAGAATCCAAATCGAAAATCAAGAATCCAAATCGAAAGTCTTATATAAGGTTATAAAATGAACAAGAATGTGATAAAATATGTAATAAAAACGCAGCTCAACGCATACATTTGATCTAGAAACCCGTTTGTTGTCCCCTAACTGTTATTGTTAAGTCGCTATCTTGTGATAGTAACATGGTTGTGGTGTGAATTACCTCTAAATTAAAATATTTTTGGATGACACAACACAGTAATAAGAAGAAGGATGGCAAGTGTATGATGGCATGTACAATAATGCTGTGTATACCCTAATTATATTTATTCTTAATGTACTGTATATATATCCACATGTTTGTACATATAACTGCATATAATCCTTTTAGATACTACTATATCTATATCTGTACATATCCCTTACCTACTCTTACTAGTTACGCTGCTGGCCAGTATGACTACCATATGTCTTTATACATGTATCAATGTACATAATAATACTACAACTCTGTACATACATATGATCTGATTAGCATTATTACTCAGTAGTTGTAAGGTTTGGCTCTTTCCCCACCACGGGCTTCTTGAAGTACTGTGATGATTGGTCCGCTGCTCTCCCACTCGCTCTGTCCCTTTGAGTTTTCTGTTAATCATTTCATTCCCCTATTCACACGCTTCTTCCCAGTGACGTCGTCAGAGACGTCGTTGATTGGTTCTCTCCCGTCCACACGCTTTTCAATCACATTCCCCAGCTTGTCAATCAATCAATCCCGTATTATTTATACCCCGTTTCCCCACTCTAGTTTTGTTGGATCGTTTTGATATTTCTCTGTTTGCATTCTCCGTTCCTGCTGCTGCTGCTGTTTGCTCTCTGTGCTTTACCTCCAGGATATTCCAAGAAGCCTTCCTCTTGGACACCTTTTCCCCGTGGCGACGCGCTCGCTCCGCTGCTGTTCCAGCACTCATTACGCACTACGTCTGGACAGTCACTCACCCAGCGATCGCCTTTTTGTTGTTCTCACTGGGATAATATTTTTGGGACTTTACATCTCCCACTGTGTGTTGTTCACACCGAAGATATTATTCACATTGGATTGTTTTTTGGACTTCACTCTCAGTGTCTATTTTTGCACCGAAGATATTCACTTGGGATTGTGTTTTGGAACAGTGCTCACTGTGTGTATTTACACGAAGATATTCACTTGGGATTGTGTTTTGGAATTTTGCTCACTGTGTGTATTTACACGAAGATTAGTTCACTTGGATAACTTTGTATTTGGGTACAAGTCACCTCTCCTGTTCTCCTGCTCGTTCTACCTGCACCCTTGTTGACTCGCTCCCTCTCTCTCTCTCTCGGTTCCGCAACACCTCGGAGATTCTGCCGAGAGAAGTCTGCAGAGCGGTTCAGACGTCAGCATCTGCTACCCCCTACTACCACCACGGGAGAAGCTGCAGAGCAGCAGAACATTTCCCCCCTTGCTTGTGTACCTGTCTTGTTAGACTTGCCTATTCTGTGCTCATTAATTAGTCTCAATAAACAAGCCCTTGTTTTTGGCAACTCTGAATTCCTACTCTCTTGTGTCGTGCGTTTGGGGTCGGTGTCAAACCATAACAGTAGTACTGATTTATATATTTTAAACAATATAATGAATTAAGGTTTTGTTTTATTTGTCACATAAGGTACATGTACATTACAGTGAAACACTTTTCAACAAGGCGACCACAGCTGTTCTCCCTGTTGTGTGTGTTTACAGGTTTCATTCCCCTTCATATAATAAATATCATTTACTTTTGGAAAACGTTGTTTATTTCTGCCGGGACGTGTCCTGTGCTTAAAGCACTCACTGTGCGGGCTGGCTTCACAACAGCCCGGTCCAGGTATGTGTTATTATAGACCTTTGTTTGTGACAGTCTGCCACAACATTTTAAAGTGTGTGAAGAAACTTTGTGATTCAAGTGTATTGAATATCAGGTGGATGAGCCTAGATTTGTGAATGTCTTAACACTTTAACTGCCGGAAGACGCTTTTAGGCGTCCTTCCCCGCCATGCTCAAGTTGCATAAGACGCCGTAACTCGTCTTTGATATCAATATTTCAAAAATCTGTGATCGGAATCATATTTCCTTTCCGGGGCCCTGAGATACAAGTGTGATCTCCTCTCAATCCTCTAGCGGTTCAAGACCGCCATCTGGTGGCCGATCGGCAGATCGAAAAAACGGATGTTACCTTTAACCCGGTAGGACTCACTCCATATGGGGTCCGGGCACTCGCTAGTGTTAGAGAGACTCAGTCTTCACACAGTGAACATCGATCGCTGCAAATAACTCGAAAAAACAACATGATTTGGACGTATATATTATTATACAACCTGGAAATGGACCGGATATTTCTATATCCCATAATAGGAAAATGTCTGTTCCACGCTCATCGCCCAACGGCGCGAGGAAGATACGGTAAGATTCAGCGTTATTTTTCAATGTGTACGATACTAACTGCTATGATGAACATTTGACCCACATTAGATGAATGGTATAACGCTGCCCACGGAATTATAAACGCCCCCTCGGCCATCCGGTCAACATCAGATTACGTGTAGTAACTTCCAGAAGTCCGTCCAGTTGGATTTTTTTATATCGCGCCGATTGCCATCAAACTGTATTTCATCACCAATATAATGCATTTGGGGCTATAGATCACGTTCTGGAGAAAGCTGCAGAAAGAGATGAAAACATACTTATACATTAGACCATACTTTAGTATGAATATGTGAATGAAAAAGTTTAACGTTGCTTCACCCTGAACAATACATATAGGACATTGAATGGGCCCTAATAATGGCAATTTAGCAATAGAATTTAAAAAGTTATAGCCCTGCAAAGAAGGGGAATTTCTCCATAGACAAATAGAGCAGGCAACCTATGGTATATCATGAATTTAGCCTTAGGCAATCAAAGTGTTAAGATGCCATGTTTACCTGCACTTCAAGAGGTTTAATCGTCACATACATACACAAGACATAATAGTGAAATGAAGGTGGCCATGCCTGCCTTCGATTGTGCAAAAATACAATAAAAAAATAGAATAGATTGTGGAAGTTAATAAATGAGACGAGCAGACAGAGTATGGAGTCTCTGCGCTTTACTTCAAAACAATTCAACCTGAACAAAGGTACAGCCACCCCCTTAAGTCACCTCATTACCACCCAATCAGTGTCCATTCTGAGGCGAGACACCTCCATCTAGTGCTGCAAGATAATAAAATAGACATGATAAAAAGTAAAGATAAAATACAATACAATGCTAAGCTTACAAATGAAAAGGTAATGGGTCTTATGTACACTGCTATAGAATATACAGTTATACTAAGGAGTCCATACCACAAGATGACAATAGTTGGCTCCTGTTTTGATAATCTGAAAACTTTATTAACAGATTGCAGAATGGGTACAATACAGTACAGCTCAATACACACAATTGTTAAGGGGATGCAGACCAGAGAAAGACTTTCGTCTTGTTTACATCAGGGTCCCCCATTTTCAATTCATCAGGACATATGACATACATGACATACAGATGGAGGTGGGGGGGGGGTAGGTGGGGGGACAACTGTACATTGGAGGTGGTTGGGTGGGTGGGGTGGGGTGGGGGAGGGATGGGTAGGCGGGGTGGGGGTAACCGTACATTGGATTGTCGACAAAACCTTACTTGGTCCAAGAAGAGGGTCTCGTGTATTACTGGGTTTAAGTCGTTTATTTATTTATGTTTTACTGTTTGCATACGAGGTGGTCCGCAAATGTTCTTGATAACAATCTAGTGGTCCGCATAAAACAGAAGTTTGGGAACCACTGATATAGACGATCTCTAAATATGCGTTCTATGCTACGTATACAGTACTGCATATCTGTATGTCATGTCATAAATGTCATGATATATATCTGTATATCTGTATGTTGTGTATGTCATAAATGTCATTATGAATTGAAAATGGGGGACCCTGATGTAAACAAGACGAAAGTCTTTCTCTGGTCTGCATCCCCTTAACAATTGTGTGTATTGAGCTGGACTGTATTGTACCCATTCTGCAATCTGTTAATAAAATCTTCAATCAATCAATGGCTTGGGCGGCCAGAGCATAACTGTTCTAACAGTAATATATAATCCATTTCAGACAGAACGCACGCAATAAGTTATAATAATTATTATTATTGTTATTATTGAAAAGTTCTGTATTTTTAAAGTCGTATTTGGGGGCAATTAACCAATGGTATGCTTTTTTTATTTTATTTTTATTTGGGTAAGAGTTTCTTATTTCGGTAAGAGTGCTCTCGACCACTCTTATAATTTGTTCTTGCCTGAGAACAAAGCAACAATAAGAAAACTTTGCTGAATCCCAGGTAAGAACAAAGTAAGAGGAAATGCTAGTTAAGAACGAAATCTGTTCTTATATCGCTTCATGCATGAGGCCCATTGATATTACTGTACAGGAAGTAAAGTTGGGTCCATTTAGAATGTTTATGTTGTCAAGTTGAAACCATACATTGCAACAGGATATAAACGTTGGGCCCATTCAGAATGTTTATGTTGTCAAGTTAGAAATGTTGGATACTCAAATAAACCACACATGACCAGATTGGATTATATTTATTCTTTCAGCAAATATAAAACGTTAGGTTATGACTATAACCAAGTTCTGTTAATAGTGGTGACGCTCGGCGTCACTCATGCACTGTCCTCGCACACGTGCACGCGCACTGAATAAAGACCACAATGTACCTTTATATCCCAATATTTGTCTGACCACACCCCTATCAGCTCACCTACATAAGCAGGTGTGTGGTCACCTGCTCTCCTCCTTCCCAAGCTTTCACCACAAGGTGAGATCAAGGGCTGCAGCGGCGTCGGACGCCGAGCGTCACCACTATTAACAGAACTTGGTTATAGTCATAACCTAACGTTCTGTATCATAGTCGGTTCCGCTCGGCGTCACTCATGCACATAGGGAGGCCGAGCGGAGCCACCGGCCGACAAATACACCCCGCTGAAGGCCCCCACAACCATCAGAACAGGGAGGGCCGAGCCCCCCCGACCCCCCCTAATGGAGGGCACCCCCCCTATTGGAGGTTTCCCGGGAGGGCGACGGACCCGACCGTGCGAAGAGGCACTCAAGCAACTCAATGCACAGGGTGAGCAGACCGTGGCCTGACCCCACGACTACACACACGCACAACCCGCATGCCACCCGGGAACGAACGGAGGGAACAACCTCGTTACTGCCCCCAGAATCACAGGGTCAAGGGCAAACCCAACCCAGTGGCAAGGCCGTAGCAGCGGAGCGCGAAGGAAGGCCCAGACCCACCAAAGGGACTGGACCCCCTGGAATGGGGGCCCGGAGAAGTCCATGATGCCAGCATCAAGACCCCACCAGGTGGGCACTTAGTGACCCCGCCCCCCACATCGCCAGCGTATTCGGACAAAGGCCCCTTAGCCGAGCGGGCCCTGTCCCCCCAATAGTACACCGCCTGGCACACTGACCCTGCAGAACAGGCAGTCAGCATGGCCGTAAGCACACAAAAAAGGTTAACCAACGGAAGCAGGCAGCGCACCGGGGAAAAAACCAGGCAACAGGCTGTTAACCCGAGCCTGGAGACTGCGGACGAGACAGGCGCCACAGGAGTCAGCTGAAAAACAGCCGCCCCGGCGGAAGGGGCGTATGCTGGCGTTGTTGCATGACCAAGCCTCCATTTAAAAAAAACCCACCCAGAGGGGTTGAGGCAGAGAAGGCTGACACGATTGGCAGACGTCATGAACGTGCAGGGGCACCCTCAACCGGGTAACCCGGGAGTTGACACTGCTCCAACACACCAGGGAATCAACCACCTTGTCGTTACCCAATGCGGTGGTTGTTCCTATAACCCCTCAAGAAAAAACTCCAAAACACACCTGCGGATACACACTGGCTATACCGCAGTACAAGTGTTTCAGTTTTCAAAAAAGGGTTATCCCAGGCCTACGGGTCAACGAAACATTACTTCGGACCGGGCCCGGCGATACGGGAAGCACAGGGTCACCAGAGGAGGTCAAAGACCACCCCAACAGGCCCCTCTTCGCCATGCGTGAGAGAGGAGCGAAAAGAATGGAGAACCAGCCCCAAGCACACCGTACTTGGTATTCCCAGGTGGTCTCCCAACCAAGTACTAACCAGGACCAACCTGCGTAGCGGCCGAGATCTGACGAGATCGAGCGTGTACAGGTTGGCAAGGCCGTAAGCCATTACGACAGTGCTGAGTAAAAAATGTACCCAACCAGGGTCTCCATAATGCTTAACCCTGTGACACCCGGACCGACCTGGCATTTTTCCCCTGAAAAAAACCCAAGTCCCTCAGGGTACCAGAACAGCAGATCTGCATCCCCGGCGGACAACGGGTTCAACTGATCCGGACCAGCGTGACCAGAACCAGTCCCGTGCCCTAACCACGCCGACATGTCTACTCCAGGAGAAGGGGCAGATATGCGTGTTGATCTTAAACATGAAAAGAAGGCGCCACCCAGACGTTCGGGGCGAACCGCGCCCGGTGGCCCACCCCCAGGGCGTGAGACCCCTCTACATATGTTCAGATCCATTCAGTCATCATCCCCCAGATATGAACGAGAATCAGTCGACAACCAAAACAGGTCGTCGGAAGAGGAAAAACCTCCATCCCAGTTGCTTTATAAAAACGCCGTTTTAACCCCAAGCAACCAAGGCGTGCCAGTCAGTCGCCTGATTACAGAACACCCCGAGCTAGCACTATGCGTGCGTTGGGACACAACCACATCAATGAACAGGCTATTTAGACCTGTCATTGAATCCCCAAGGCGCCCATGGGAACGACAAGAGGGGTGTGATACTTCCTAACTCCAACTCTTTTTAAAAGAAAAGAAGGAAGCACCAACAGTATGTATCCCAGTCTACACAGCCGGGGGTAAAAATTGTTTACATTTTTACATTCCACCACCCTCCCATAGAGAGGAGACGGAAATCCCCAGAGAGACTTCCCACGCGAGCTGTACAGATTGAAAAGAATATATTGCACCTTGAGCCACGTAAAAGTTTGGTTTGGGAATCAAATACACACACAATAGAGTAGGACTCCTTCTTGAGGTTCCACTCACCTTATCAATCTGAGGAGGAGGCTCTGTACTCTGAGGAGGCTCCCTCACATGGAAGGAGAGTCCCAACTCACAGAAGGCCCGAATAGGAGCTTCGTGAGGAGGAGCCCTGACCACCCCCCGAAACAGATCCATCATATGGACCTGAACAGCACACGGAAGTCCTACCAACAGAGACGCGCACAGTGACGTACTCTATGGCGGGGGAATTTCTGCGGTGCACACGCCCAATATTCCAGGGCGTGGGACCAGGAAACTCCCCCCCCCCCCCCCCTCACCCTGTAACGTGCCGAACCGCAACGTGACAGGAACCTTGAAGGACAGGTGGGTTTACCCCTGACCAACAGAAACAAGGGGGAGAAAAGGTTACCAGTTCACCCCTTTACGACCCCACGCCCATGATACGATGTAATGACAAAAAGAGAGTATGACAGTCATAGTCAGCTCCATGAAGCGTCTAACAGCTTCACACAGCGCATGTGCTAACCTGCTATCTGATTTTTACTAAGGAAAAAACACAGACTAGAGAGGGCTCTCCAAGAGCCCCGGTACCAAACTTACACATGTGCTTCTGTGGCCAGCCCAACCCAGTTGTAGGTCACATGACACACACAACCCATCATCACCTACAAAAAATGGCAAAAACACTCTACAGAGGAACGCCGTTTTTCATAATGAGAGAATACATAATTCTCGATTAGTATCGGCCACAGGCCTTGCTAAGCACACACGAAAAGCGACCAAACTATTTTTTCTTTTAGGAAAATAAAGTTTCTCAAGCAGTTTTTAGCACAACCTCAGCAATCAAGCTAAGGGTTACATCGTATCCCTACCACACAGTGACACAATGTAGTGTAACAACATGTCTGAGAGGAGGATGAAGAAGTCCCCAGGGAACCGGGGGGAAAACACAACCCTCCTACTTTACCCTTAATACGGCCAGTTAAAACAGGAAAACCTGTTAATATGTGAACACACTGTTCATTGTCATTACAGGCTGAGAAAAGAATCATTCTTTACTCATATGTCACTAAGCATAGCTTTATAGGTTAGTTAACCCCCTTAGTTGTGAGTACACGGTACATGATGTTTCTCAACACAACAAACCAGATCATTTTCACATCTGTAATAAACAACCCTATTTGCATGGAGAAGCTAATGCCAGTGACAAGACAATTCACACATAACTCGCATCGTATCCTAAATGTAGTGCAGCAACACTCGTTTTGGAAAACATCGTTATTTACAAAACATTTAGAAGGGAAAGCAAGAAGAAGTGCTCAAGGCCTGGTCAGAACCTTGCCTACCTTGAGCGCAGATCAAGCGAAACTGCAGTCTCTAACAAGGCACCGTAGTAAACACAGCCGTTCTGTGTTGTCGACCTGGGCAGCGTCGCCGCTCCATCCCGCCGCTACGGTCCCCCTTGTTGACGCAGTCCTTGCCGTCCTGGCTCAGGGCAGGTTCGACGAACATCCTCTGTCAAAGATGACGTCGTAGTCAAGAGTGTTTAAAACATGTTATAATCAAAGCACGTTCAACAGTGTAGCATTAAGCTAACTGCCGCCCTCGGCCGATAGCAGCAAGCTAACATTTCCTAGCCTAGCCTAGGTAGGCCAAAACTAGCACGCAAGCTAACGTTTCCTAGCCTAGTGATCACAACAGGCTAGCGCCGCAGCTAACAGCTGACTGGCTAACAATAGGCCACCACTAGCACGTAAGCTAAGCAGCTATCACCTGAACTTGTACACAATGATATAACAATCACTCAGACAGGCCGCCGTTCTGAAACCCTCCTCACTTTTTAAGAGAAAAGAGAAACAAGATGTTAACACATTTGATTTTACCAACACCCGACGGAGCCAGCACAATACCCAACTGGCCTGTAGCTGACTTGAACACAGATCTTCCGCTAACGAACATCCATGCCCATATTTCCTCGTGAGGGAATACTCTCATTTGTATATGAAAGAAGGGGCCTCACGGTGACAGAGAAACATCCACTCGTCCAGAAAACACAGGGATCACCAGTGTTATTGGTCGTGGCCCACTAGTTAACTATAATGGGCTTCAGACCAAGGTCTTCCGTCGCCTAAGAGGCTGAACAAAGGACCCTAGTCTGGGGCCGGTTTTCATAAACATTGTCAACTAGCCCCCATAGCACTAACAGACAAGTGGAGCTCGCCAGCAAAAACATTACTCACCAAACCTGGAACCCACCGCTTCTCACAACAGCAGCGCGTCCTACAGTCCAGCTGTGCCTTTACCGCAACCAGCACACAGCAAGGACTGCAGTTGGAAGGCATGTAGCGGCGCGAACTCCCAATACGAAAACCGGTGGAGAATTTTTAGAATGATCATCATCTTCCAGACACTCCAGTACGAAGACAATATCGCCGTATTTTCTCGAATATAGTGAGAGAGAAAATAAAGATATGATGTCAACGTATCGCTTGTTTTCCAACTCTTCTCCTACCATCACATCACGTCAAGTGGGGATCTACTGAGGCACTTCCTTGTGGTGAAAGCGAGAAAGGAGGAGAGCAGGTGACCACACACCTGCTTATGTAGGTGAGCTGATAGGGGTGTGGTCAGACAAATATTGGGATATAAAGGTACATTGTGGTCTTTATTCAGTGCGCGTGCACGTGTGCGAGGACAGTGCATGAGTGACGCCGAGCGGAACCGACTATGATACAGAACCAGTTTCATTATATAATACACTATCTCTTTCCATGATGACACCGTGAGTGACTTCACCAAGCTTGTTTAGGCAGATCAGAGTCACATGATCATTTGAAACAGGTCACTTTCCTGCCAATGACTGCAGCCTCATGCATTCTGCCCTTTGTCCTTGACCTGAAAATCTGCAAATACTGAATGCTTTGAATTGTTATCTGTGCTGTAGGAATTGCTTGTAATTACTAACACACAGGGCATGGTGTACATGTCCCATGGTGATATATTCTACAGTGATCACAATATAAGCCTGGCTTGAATATTGCATATTTAATCCTCCTTAATGTAGTTCGGGATGGACATTTTAGCCCCTGAAAAGTGTAAATAGTGCACTAAATCTTTTGTAAATAAAAGGTTCCCAAGAAAAAAAGAGATCCCTGCAACAGTTTATGAAGCTAGAAATGCTCTGATTGGCTGTGGGGATGCTACCCTCCCACCAAAGAAAGAAGTCCTGAGGTTTAACCCTTTATCTGCCAGGGATTATTCTGATCTTAATCCACTGTCTGCCAGTACTGTAAGTCTATGGAGATGTTCCCCTTCTTTGCAGGGCTATAACTTTTTTAATTGTATTGCTAAATTGACATGACTATGGCCCATTCAACGTCAAGTATCTATCGTTTAGGATGTAGCAACATTCTACTTTTTCATTCACATATTCATACTAAAATACGGTCTAAAGTATAAATATGTTTTTATTGTTTTCTGCAGCATTCTGCAGAACATGAGTTATAGCTATAAATACATATATTACATCATCAAATGTAGTTTGATACAGATTGGCGTCAGATAAAAAATTTCAATTGTACAAGATCCTACACGTCATGCCTCATCATCTGCTGGTGACCGGAGGGGGGGGGTTTATAAGTTCGTGGCCGACGTTAAATCATTCATGTAGTATGGGCGATACATAGATCACAGCAGTTTATATGGATCATAATATTCAAACACGCTGAAACTTACCGCAGCTTCCTCTGACCGTTGGGTGGTCAGCGTGGAGCAGAAAGTTCGCGATTATGGGATGTTGATATATGCGATCCATGTCCAGGTTGTATAATGCTATATGTGTCCAAATCATGTTGTTTATCGAGTTATTGGCAATGGATCGCTGTCCAGTGTAACGATAGCGAGTGCCCGGACGAAATATGGTTGAGCACCACTTCCGGCGCGTCACTAAGGAATATATGATATTCAAAACATTCTCAGATTTCAAAGTATGACACATCATTTGAAAGCTTACATTATGTACTTTCACAATCTGGAAAAATCTGGAACATGAAAATGGAGACATGTTGGCACAAACGCTAGACTTGGTCACTCATTTCCGGTTTTGGCGATTCGCCGATCGGCCACCAGATGGCGGTCTTGAACCGTTGGAGAGTTGAGAGGAGATCAACAGCAAGTCTCAAGTCTCCGTGGGTGAAATATGATTGCCATCACAGATTTTTGAAATATTGATCTCAAAGACGCCTTACGGCGTCATTGGCAGATTACGCATGGCGAGCAATGACGTGGTAACACGTTCTTGTTGGTTCTCTTTGTTTCAAATGTTTTTTCCCCGTATTATTTGTGTTGAGAATTCATAGTATTCTCCATGATGTGTTTGGTCATACAATATGGTGCAATGCCACAGCTCATTGGTTAAGGTTGTTTAATGATTACAATCACCAACCTGACCAAGATGTCTGGCATCAAATGCTATCATTAGAATAAAGTTGTAAGCATCTGCGAATAATACTAAAAAGGTAAATTCACCCCCAGTATCATATAGTGCAGGTTGAACAGTAAAATGAACACGTCCTGGTCTCCTCGCGGTGGGAGGAACCAAACAATAATGTACGGTACATGACAAGATTATCTGTGTCATCTTCTTGACTTAAAGCTATAATGTGTACGATTTTCAATCACAGATTTGTGTGTTTGAATTTAGCTCCAAAACATATCTCAACATGGACACACTGACTCTCAGTCTACTGTGGGTGGGTTTCATTGATAGTGTAGCAGCAGTGCAGAGATTCCATTCTAACGTTCCACAGAGAGGCTCCTCCTTCTAACCAATCAGAGAAGCTCAAATGGAATTTAGTTGGAATAAGCACTTTTAGTGGTTGAATCTACACAACACTGTCCTCATTCAACACATGTCTGCCAATGAGAACCACGCAGACGAACCACTAAATGACTACTTAAGTCCCCATGAAATGGCAAACAGAATGCTATTTGATTCAGTATATTTACATGTTTCCTGTAAAAACAGAAAGCTAGGGAGGGATATCGATTGGCGTTTACAGTAGTCAATAGCGCTGAATGTGCATTACAGTCGACCCATTAGCTAGCAAACTAATATATTAGCAACATTAAAAACATTAGCAATTAGCTAGCACGCTAATGTTGAGCTTTGCAGTAAAACAATGAAATATCCCTGCAGCGCTGCTACACTCATCAATGAAACGTGTTCACAGTAGACTGTGAGTCTAACCTGATGAAACACTCCTGCCGGGCCCCTACAGTGTGGTGTTCTAGTGGTTTACGCTGTACCATCGAACTAAGTTCAGATCAAACGGTCAAATTAGGCATTGCAGTTCAAATATGACTCAAGATCATATTTCAGCTAAATCATAAAAACCGTACAAGCTGCCATTTTCTATTTGAAAATGGGAGCAGAGAACCAGGGACTGCCCACAGCGTGGTTATCCAATCAGGTCCATTCCACGTGGGGAAATGGGAAGTAGGGAGGGGATACATGCACACAATGTGCACATAACATGCCAGCAGGCAAATTTATACAGTTAACCATGGAGATTACGGATAGCGTATCTACCAAAGGGTGTCTGAGCATGAAGGACATACGCAGAGGTTGTGGGACAGGCATGATAATGCATTGGTGAGTCAGTGTGTCCAAGATGTTTTGGAGCAAAGGAAAAAAACAATTCTTACTCATTACAGCTTTAACTGTTTTCATTATGTCTGGCATGATAAACCAACAGGAATGTCCTAAAAAGGGAAAACCCTGGCCACTGTGCACTTGCACGCAAATTAAATGATAGAATCTAGGTGACTGAGCAATTTCAAATGAAAATGGACACTGGTCTGAAAATGACTGTCTTCCACATGTGTCTCATCAACAGAAACATAATGTCCTTGATGTTCTGCTCAGATCTCTCATAATTTAGCTTCTGATTTGACAGTAACCGGCTACTGATACTGTTTCTCATATAGACTGCATTGATGTGATAGACATGTAAAATGTTAACCAACATTTTTTAAACAAAACACAGGCATCAATGACAAAATCAAAAATGTTCCCCCCTCATTTCCAGAAAAGTTTACTTTTTGTAGATTTAAATGTTCTATAGGTAAGTGGTGGAATTTAACATGAAAGGTACTGTCTTGGTGTGCCTTGGTTACACAATAAAGGCTACTCTGCATAATGTAATGAATGTCAACGTGTGCGCTTTCCACGGGGGAGATCCTCAGTAGGCGATGACATGTCTGTATCTCATTTCTCATATTCAAACAACAGAACCTCCTTCATTACATCCTCTGTGCTTTTTGCATTACATCCTGTTATGGAATCAATCGCTCCAATCACTGCAGTGTAAATTAACTTGTTACCTAGCAACACCTTTTATCACTTACACATGTTCCTTCCCATCCAAAGAACCAAAAAAAGTCAGTTTGTGATGATTTAAAATAAAGCTGTTAGTAAATTATAAATAGTAATAATACATGTGAGGTTGTGCTATACTGATTTCTGGCACTGCTGTGGCTGCGACGGCAGTGCCATACATTTACGCTATAGTACTCACTCGTGTATCACTGCTGAATCTTACTATACATTAACGACAATACATTTATATATACTGTACATTATATAGGCAGTAAAGGCTCTGAACAAACTATTTACAATGGTACACTGTACATTACAATAATTTATCTTGTCGCAGTCAGAGCCATAGATAAACACAGCTTGGCCATTGTGGTTTTTACCGGCGGCCATGTTAGCACCACAGTCTTGCCTCTTGGCTTAGTCATTGGATGCCAGACGATCCTTAGAATGTTGGATGTCTCACTGTGGTGAAGTAGTGGCGGGACATTGTTAGTTACTGTTGTCAGTTCTAGAGGGGATCTAGAGATGGTGCCCATTCGCCTGATTCACTTAGCCGCCATATTGGTCTGATGTAATGTATGGACTTCCACCAGCACCAGGGAAATAAGAAGACAAGGGAAATGTAAAATAGTTCATATCAGTAAAAGTAGAGGAGGCTTATTTGATTGAGCAACATATTTGCCATGTTTAGGGTCTTAGAAACATGTTGACATTTTAAACTCGGAATGTCATTCAGTAGATCTTTTTTAAAGGGGATTTTTTTTAAATAATTTTGGTGCATACTTATGACATATTTCACCTTTTTTGACAATTTGCAAACAACAAGGGTGTGTTAGGCTAACGATTTGGTTAGTTTTGCTAATCAGTTTCAAGTCAAGTCAGTTTCGCTAATGACGTGAGTTTTCAGTGAGGACATGCCTCACATTCATTTTCCTGCCTGTCTTCCCTCTTCCTATATCCAGCCTCTACGGATGCAGAAGTGCCCTTTCACTTCAATGTTAAAACGTAGCTAAGAAATACCACTTATCAGAATCAGAAATCAGAGTTACAAGCTCATGATCACCTGACTCATTGTTTTTCACTGCCATAGTTTTCGTGTTTTGAAACACATGGATGTGAATTAGTCATCAGCTCGTTAAAATGCGTTCAATAGCGATCTACGAAAACAAAGATGGCGGCAAAGTAAATGAGGTGAACTCTACCACCTGGCCACACAATGATGTTTGATGAACCTGAACACAAATACTGACTACATCTGTGCATGTTTTTATTACATTATTGTTTATTTCTACTGCAAACTATTTTATAAGTAAGATAGTATGTACTCTCAGATATTCCATCTAAATTGATATCAGTAGGCATCAGCCCTCTGCCCTGCTCCCTGCATCCATACTACCTAGGGGTCTATGTTAGAAGGGAGTTTGATACTACATAGGGGTTCAGCCAATGGTAGAAGGGAGTTCCATACTACATAGGGGTTCAGCCAATGGTAGAAGGGAGTTCCATACTACAGTACATAGGGGTACAGCCTATGGTAGAGGGGAGTTCCATACGTAGACTATAAACTACATCTTTATCAATGGCTCTGGCTACAGGGCCCTTCGGTACCCTGTATCGACTGTAGATGGCGACAAAAGCCTTCTAAATATAACTAAAAGACATGGGAAAAGAAAGACATTACATTAACCCTCCTGTCCCACATCATGTCTTAACCCTCCTGTCTTTGATTAGGCTTACAGCATGATTCCCCTGTCCCATAGCATGTCTTTGATTAGGTCTACAGCATGATGCTCTACTACGGGTCAGGTCTACAGACGACCTGTTGTAAAATGTAACGTGAATGTTTCATTCAGAGTGTCTTCTCTCCTATGGGATAGAATGGAGCCCATGCAGTGGTCGGGGTGTCACCTCGACATCTTCATTTTACACTCCTCCCCTGTTGAGACTGGATTTATCACCTTGTGAGAAAAAGATCTGAGCTTTTCAATGCCTTCTCAACATGTACAATTTAAATATGTTGTTTATCGTTTTGTTTTTCCAAGGCCACGTTGTACAGGTGATATTATGAGGCATTAAGGATCAGGCATTTTACACAAAATGCACTTTTGTTCTGTATAGTCATAATTATATCCACTTTGAAATCACCCCAGCTGCCAAAATGGTCAGATCTGTTTCACATAGATAATTACAGTAGATTAGTCTTGAGTCTGAAGTTGAAATACATCCAGCTCGGAACTAGGCAAAATCAGCATATGGCTTGCTGATAACAAACTATCATTACACATGGGCAAAATAGAGTCCATTCTCTTCGGTTCAAATAACAAACTCAGCAAGACCGACGGCTTCTCAGTTACAGTGGGTGACAATATTGTCACAAGGAAAGATGAAATTACCTACCTGGGCTCCATCCTAGAGGCTAATCTTTCCTGTGACAAAATGGCATCCAATGTAATAAAAAAAGTCACCCAACGAACTCGATTCTTGTACCGGATCTCCTCTCTGGTAAACAAGAACACCCTGAAGACTCTGGCAGGAGCACTCATACAAGGGTACTACGACTATGCTTGCACCTCATGGTACCAAAGCACCTCAAAGGCGCTAAAAACTAAATTACAAACATCTCAAAACTAACTGGTCAAACTGGCTTGACCTTACTCCTAGAACCCACCTCACCCCTGCCCACTTTGACAACCTAGGATGGCTTAGAGTAGACGGCAGAGTACAGCAACTTGCAATGGGCCTGGTCTACAAGATACACTACACGACCAAGGTACCCATGTACATGTCAAAATACTTCCCAAAGGTCAGTGAATACCACGATCACAACACCAGAGGGAGCTCCACAAATCATGTTAAACCCAGATTCGGCTCAAACAAGGGACTAAACACGTTTAGCAATTATGCCACATCAATGTGGAACGCCCTACCCAATACTGTAAAGGAATGTGAATCACTACCCACTTTCAAAACCACTCTCAAGGGACACCTACGGGAGACTGCAATTCGAAACTGGCCCGTGTAAATGTCCTAACCCAACCCCCTCCAATGTACAGTAAATGACCAAGTATGGTTGTCAATATTCCAATGTACAGTTTTGCTTGTACAGTTGTACAGTGTTCCCCCCCCCCCACCCATCCTGCCCAACAGCCCCCCCACCCACCCCACCTCCCCAATGTACAGTTTTTACGTCAAATGTATATACTCTTTTCTGGACTCTTTTTGTATCACAAACAGTACTATATTTGTAAATCTGGTATGTCATAAATGTATAGATGTAGCAGTACTGTCTATCTGTATGTCATATGTCCTGATGAATTGAAAATGGGGGACCCTGATGTAAACAAGACGAAAGTCTTTCTCTGGTCTGCATCCCCTTAACAATTGTGTGTATTGAGCTGTACTGTATTGTACCCATTCTGCAATCTGTTAATAAAGTTTTCAATCAATCAATCAATCAACCAATTAGTCACGTAATACATGACCTTACAATTCAAATTACATTAAGGCTGGTCTACATTCCAGCATCTTCTTGAAGGCTTTCCTGAAGCTGTCGTCCAGAAAGGCGTAGAGGAACGGGTTGAGACAGGAGTTGGCATAGCTGAGGCTGGTGATGAAGTAGGAGATGCCGATCAGAAGTGGTGTGGTCCTCAGGTCGGTGGTCAGCGCCACGATAGTGCTCAGGTGGAACGGAGTCCAGCAGAACAGACAGACCGCCAGCACAATAAAAACCATGATGGTCACCTTCTTCTTGGCTTTGTCCAGCGCCTTGGCGTTGCTGTTCAGCCGCATGTTCCTCAGTTTGTACAGCATCATGGTGTAGAGGATGCAGATGGTGGAGACGGGGATGGCGAAGCCCAGGATGAGAGTGTAGATCCGGCTCGCTTTGAACCAGTGGCTTTCTGGGCTGGGGAAGCTCAGGACGCAGCTCTTCCTCTCTGTGCCGTCGGGTTCCACGTAGACACCGGCGAACACCGTGAAGGGCATCACGATGAGGATGACGAGCGCCCAGACGCACAGAGACACAATTTTGGCCGCTCGGTAGGTGCGGTAGGGCATGCGCTTGGAGCGCACCGTCGCCAAAACCACCAGATAGCGGTCAATGGTCATCACCGTTAGGAAAGAAATACTGGAGAATATGTTGTAATGATCTATGCTGAGGATTATTTTACACAGCACCTCCCCGAAGGGCCAGTAGTGGAGCAGGTGCTCTGCTATGTTGATAGGCAGCACCAGCGTGAACAGATCGTCGGCTATGGCCAGGTTCAGGATGAACATGTTGGTGACAGTTTTCATTTTGGGCGCTTTGAGGATGACATAGATCACAGCCGTGTTCCCTGTGAGTCCCACGGCACATATCACAGAGTAAATGACCGGCAGGACGACATACAGGTCGGCGTAAAAGTAGAATTCGGGGGGCGGGGTGCAGTTCATGTCGGTGCGGTTCCCCGACGTGAGGGTGTAGAAGTCCACCGAGTCGTTGCATATTGGTGGCAAGAAAACGGGGGTGGAGACGTTCTCCATGGCTGGAGATGAAAGAGAGGGGGGGGGGGGGGGAAGGGAGGGGGAGAGGAAGACAGAAAAAATAGAGAAAGAGAGGGAGACAGAGAGAGGGGTAGAAAGAGTGAGACAGCGAGAGAAAGAGAGAGAGATGGAGACAGCGATAGTGGGTGAACGAGTGAGACAGAAAGAAAGAGAGAGAGAGAGAGAGAGATGGAGACAGCGATAGTGGGTGAACGAGTGAGACAGAAAGAAAGAGAGAGAGAGAGATGGAGAGAGGGGGGAGTATAGTCTATTTCCAATCACACACAGAAGAGAGCTGATCACAGAATAGTGTTATTCCTCAGGATTCTAGTGTTGTGGGTTTGTCTTCGTGGTCTACAATCCTCAAAACGAGCCGCAAACCATCATCATCTTTCATCTCCTGGTATTAATTTAAGGAGATGGTACGTCTTCATCTTCTTAAAACGAACAAGCTGTCCGAGATCACAAGTGAAAAAAAGTTATATAAGCATTAAAAAAAAGTTGTCGTTTATCTCCTAATTTCTCACCATCTGCTTTTGCCATAAGACAGAGGATATTCAGATGCGGTCATTTTGTGTTTGGTGATATCGGGTGTTCGGGAGGTGAACACGACTTCTCGCGGAGTGTCTCCGCCCTTCTGGTCCAGGCACACGGAGAAGACGCGCTGCAAAGCGTTTACGCGCGGATTGCGCACAAGGATATCTCTGGAGAGCGAGGAGATGGAAGCAGGTATTAGTTGCCGTGAACGAAATTACAATGTTCTAGATTGGGACATGTATTAAAACAACGAGGAAGTTGTTTAATACATGTATTCAGGGACTGTATATCGACTTTACTAAGCCAAAACAACACACCACAGAACCACGATAATGACCACAACGCTTGTGAATCCGGCACATATTAAAATTTTCAATCAAAAA
>NC_140181.1:30560682-30755682 GCF_963971535.1 Notolepis coatsorum
ACGACGGAAATTAGAGAACAGTACGGGATAAGATGGGACATGGACAAGATTAAATACTTAGGGGTGAACATCACGAGAGGGGTGGAGAAACTGTTTGAGGCGAATTATACACAGATAAATCAGAACATCAAGAGAGACCTAGAGAGATGGACAGTAATGCCCTTGGACTTCAATTCAAGAATAGAGGTCATTAAAATGAACATACTATCAAGGTTACTGTACCTATTCCAGTCACTACCGATACAAATACCACAGAATCAATTCAGGGAGTGGGACAGACTGATATCGAGGTTCATATGGGCGGGGAGAAGACCACGGGTCAGATATAAAACACTACAACTACCAAAGGAAGAGGGAGGGATGGCAGTACCCAGCCTACAAGATTATTACTATGCAGCACAACTGAGAGCAGTGACGTGCTGGTGTAACAACAGATATGAGGCAAGATGGAAAGACATTGAAAAAGAAGGGGAGGGATACAAGGTACAAGCTCTGGTGGGGGATAGGGAACTATTTAAAGAAAAAGAGGGACTATTAGATCCAATCACCAAATGCACCTTGACCATATGGAACAGAGTAGTAAAAACACACAAATTGAAGAAGCAGTCAGGGGTCCTGAGATGGGTAGCACATGACAAGAGATTCAAACCAGGGAGGTTAGACCATGGATTCAGAAGGTGGGAGAGGGGGGGGGGCAACAGCAATATGCAAAATGATAGAGAAGGGAGAAATGCAGACACTACAAAAATTAAAGGAGAAATTTGGACTAGAAAACAGGGACCACTTCAGATATCTACAGGTTAGAGACTACTACAACAAAGAAATAAGGGGGGCCAAAGACGAGGAACAGAATGGAATAATAAAGATGATAGTATGGGCATACGAAGGGGGGCAAGGAAGAGTAATATCAGCAATATACCGGGCTATAATGACCAGCAAGGGACACACAACCGATTACATAAGGGAGAAATGGGAGAGAGAGCTAGAGATAGAAATAACAGGGAAGGAATGGGGGAACATATGCGAGGTACAACATTCAACAACAGGATCGAGAATATGGAAAGAATTTGGATGGAAAAACATAATCAGATTCTTTATAACCCCAGAGCTGAAGGGAAAATATGCACCAACACAAAAAGCATGCTGGAGGATGTGTGGGAAGGAGGGGGCAAATCACACGCACATATTCTGGGGATGTCAGAAGCTGAAGGGGTATTGGGAGGAGATAGGGGAAGCAATGATCAGAATATTAGGATACGGGATACCACAAACAGGACTGGTGCTTTACTTAGGAGACCTGACACACGAGGGAATACAAGGGGGGGACAAATATTTAATAAAGATAATGTTGATAGCGGCCAGAAAAGCAATAACGAGACTGTGGTATAAGGAAGACCCACCGACAATAACAAAATGGGTAGGAATAGTGGAAGAAATACAGGATATGGAAAGGATAACACACATGCTGAGGTTACAGGAAGAGAAATTTGGGGAAAGATGGGGAAAGTGGGAGGATTATAAAAGGAACGAGAACGACATCACAGAGGAAGAACCAAATGCAACACAAGAGAGCGAAGGGTAAAGGAGGAAAGATGTTCAAGCAGGGTCTATGAACCCATGTCACACACCTGTACTTTGGTTAATATTTTCTATTTTGTTTTTGGGATATTACAAGTGCTGAATGCTTTTATACCTTATTATTTATGTCTGTTTAACGGTGTGATATTAAATATTCAGGGATGACGTGGTTTGTGTATGGGTGAAACAAAAGGCAAAGTGAAAGTTAATAAACAAGAGAAAAAAAAGAAAGGACGAAGGAGAAGGGAAGAAAGAAACTCAAGGAGGGTCTCTGGACCCAGATCACACATACAAACCTTAGTCAGCATTTATTGTCTTTGAGTAGGAATTACCTGTTTATGCCTGTTTAAGGGAGATACACAATCAGCCTTTGTATCAAATACCTAGAAAACAACAGTAGGGGAACCAGACAACTAACCATGTGATACCCATGTAAATATTTATGTGCACTGTTTTTTCTTTTTGTTTTTATTGTGATGCTAGTCTCTTCATTTTTTATTATTTATTTTTGGTAAGTGCTGTCTGTCTAAATAACTGTTAATAAAAAATTTAAGTTTAAAAAAAAAGAAAGTAACGTTACTGTCCTCTTACCGTTCGCCGATGAGACTGGAGGAAAAAGAGCCCACTTATTTGACGTCGATCGACTAGATCCATTTCCGGTTTGTATGGCGCAATAAACGCCCAAATCATATAGATTATTGAGTTATGGCAGCGATCCATATACACGGATGTGTCTAGAGTCCCGCAACAATATGTGATTGCCGGACGGAATTCCCAGATGCACGGAGATCACCAGAGATCCATTTCCGGTTGTAACTCACCCGATCATCCACCAGGCGGCAGTATTGAAGCGTCCCACAGGAGTCCCACTGTCTCAGCCGAGGCTGGGTGAGGGAATTATGAATACCATGGCGAAAAAATGAAATATGATCTCAATAACGTTGTACGCCGTGGATTGGCGGAATTCGCATGACCTTGAAACCCGTTGTACAACGTGATTGGCGGTGGATGTGTTAACAGTAACAGAGACTCTTTACCTTGTGATACCTTCTATCAGACACTTGTATATTCGACACACACACACACACACACACACACACACACACACACACACACACACACACACACACACACACACACCAGTGGAGGTTATTGCATGACAACTAGTGAGGCAGTACTTCACTAGTATTTTACAGAAAAATAAATATATATATATATATTATTATTATTAATATACATATACATATATATATTTTCGATTAGATCACAAAAGACTGCTGTTTGTTGCATTGCCTGATTTGCAACTGTTTGCAAGCAGATGAGGTCATTGAACGTTTCATCAGAAAATATCGAAGGATGGATTTAATTTACAAGTGATCAGATGGGAGGGACACTATTTCCTCGTAAAGAAGTACATCAAATGGTGAGTGGATTTAAAATATATATATATATTGGGCCGCTGCGTCCAGTGTGTCAGTGACGTGTGTGTGGCTGAAATGCGTGCGTTTACTTTCGAATTACCCACGTAATTGTCCTTGTGTTACATAAAACCCATCTGTGGCCTCGTGCAGAGGAAGGTGGTAAATACATGTTAGATATTCCAATGTACAGTTTTGCTTGTACAGTTGTATAAGCATGTACCATTGACTCAGAATGGTCTGTTTTATTGAACTATATATTGAACTATATATTGTTATATAGTTTGTTTATACTTCAGAAGTATGATGTTTCACTACACACTTGAGTGCATGCTTACCAACTGTCCGTCTGCAACACTACTATCACCGACATCTAAGAAGGGAGATCCCCCCTTGAATGGCCCTTCTAAGGTTTCTCTCCTCCACACTGCCTGTGGAGCATTTTTACCTATTGTTAGGTTTTAGTGAGTTTTTCCTTACCTTCGCGTGGGGTATGTCTGGGAGTGCTTGCATTCTTTCATTTATTTGCATTTATTTTAAATTTGTTGGACCTTATGGTGTCCTTGTTCTGTTCTTGACTTATTGTTATGTTTTCTTCTTGACTTGTTTAAAGAAGACCTGTACGGCCCATGGGGACATTAACGTGTGTTGTTGGGCCTTATAAATAAATTTGATTTGATTTGATTTGATATTTAAACATGGTCCCCAAAATGAATGGAAGCGAATGAGGAGCCTGACACCTGGGAGGAATGGGGGTGTTGCAGCCTTGGGGATGTTTTAAATATATAATTTAATATAATAATTTGTGCTTCACCAAGAAATTTGGTCAGCAGCCGCCACTGACACACACACACACACACACACACACACACACACACACACACACACACACACACACACACACACACACACACATATATGTATATACATATATATATATATACTCTTGACGCTGAGACTCAGACATTGAGACACACATACAAATACTTACACACTATGGCACGACACACACACACACACACACACACACACACACACACACACACACACACACACACACACACACACACACACACACACACACACACACACACACACACACACACACACACACTTTATCAACACCATCATTTATCCCTGGATAGGTCCTGCCAACATCCACTTTAGAGAGATATATTTTTACATCCCCCCATGTCCTTTCATCTAGTAGCTAGTCCATTCCCTCTATCAATGAATCACGTACATATGGGTAAACTGAATGGGTTGACAGAGTAAGTGAGTGAGTGAGTTGGTAAGTGAATGAGTGAGGTTAAGTGAGGTTGAGTGAGTTTGTGAATGATTGGGTAGATGATGGGTGAGTGACAATATTACTATACGTTTGTTTTAATTGGGTTGCATGGATTACTTGTCACATGCAGTGAGTTCCATAGAAGACGTGTCATTGATCACAACATTCTAATAAATTGACTTGAAAAGCTTAGTGGTTTCTCTGGCTGTGTGTTGAACTGGATCAAAACATTATATCAGTGGAAGGATGTTTTATGTTAGTCTAGAAGGCCATACATCAGAGAAACATGAAAGCCGCTACAGGGTTGCAGAAGGGAGCTGTTTAGGTCCATTAATCTTTTCTCTCTATGCTACCGCTTGGTGACATCATCAGAGAGTATGGTATAGATTTTCACAGCTATGCGGATGATACACAATTGTACATATCCGCTGAACCAAATGAGGCGACAGCCATGAACTCCATTACCAACTGCCTGTCAGCAATAAACAAATGGATTAACGATAACTTTCTCAAATTGAATGAGGACAAAACTGAAGTCCTACTTGTTGGCCCCAAATCAAAAAGGGAGATGCTAACAAATAATCTAGGAATCTTAACCACTTGGATTAAACCGGAGGTGACAAGTCTGTGTCATCCTGGACTCAGATTTGAACTTCAACGCCCATATATACAAAGTGACCAAAATAGCTTTCTTTCATCTCAGAAACATAGCGAAGGTAAGACCATTTATAAATCAAAATTATGCAGAGAAGCTAATTCATGCTTTTATATTGAGCTGACAAGACTACTGCAATGCACTATTCACTGGTCTCCCCAAGAAAACTACTGAAAGACTCCAGGTCATTCAAAAAGTCTGCAGCTAGACCACTAACCAAAACCAAAAGGAGGGAACACATTAGTCATGTCTTAGCTACTCTACACTGGCTTCCTGTAACTTTTAGAATAGATTTTAAGGTGCTTCTCCTCACATACAAAGCTCTAAATGAACAAGGACCCAGCTACAGTACATTGATGGCTCTCTAATAAACTACACACCCGCCAGAACACTGAAATCATCAGATGCAGGTCTATTAGAGGTCACCAGAAAGAGTCACAAGAAGATCGGTGATGCAGCCTTTGTATACGCCCCAAAACTGTGGAACACGTTCCCCAACAATATTAGGGAAGCCAATACGTTAGACATTTTTAAAAGGCAGCTTAAAACCTCTTTACTCTTATCTTATCTCTTTACCAAAGCATTTGACTGACTTTACACTATTATACTGCACTGTTTCTCTGTGATTGACATTGATATTGCACTATTTCTCTATGTTTTATTCCCTGTGTTGTATTCCCTTTTTATGTTTTTATTCTCATTTATTGTATATATCCGAGGCTGGACATCCGTACTAGTCAATTACTGTTTTCCCACAGATAGGCGGGACGTTTTGGGACGTGAGCAGGAATTGTGAAAGGCTTTACAGACCAAGTCTTGCTGTCATTATTATTTATTATTATCTTTATTCCCTCTGTTTTATTCTCTTATTATTTTATTTTATTATTCAGAATTTTACTGTCTATTCTATTCTACTATTTTATTGCACTGCACTATTTTGCTCTGTCTATTGCTTTTTATTACAGGTTCGAAACTGTCTATTCGAAACTGGTATTAAACTGTGTGGGTATCAAACAAGAAAGACTGTCAGGCTTTAAAACTGTGTAGGACCCGGCCTATAACTGCGCTCTGAGAGAGGGAACTGCGCCCTGAGAGGGAGGTTTGCCCTGAGTGGGAGGTTTGAAGGGTCAAAGTGGGTATGAAACAAAAGGGAAGACTGTTTTAAAATTGTGGATACCAAACAGAAGGTAATCCAGAACAATTTTATTGCACTGTAAAAAACTGTGATTTTATATGTCTGCACTTTATGTGCTCATTTCATGTTTATTCTATTCTACTAAAACTGAATCAAACCATAAACAGAGTGGCCTGTTGGGATGTTAGATCCTAATATGAACAACTGTGATTTTATATGTCTGCACTTTATGTGCTCATTTTACCCTTGCTATTATTGAACTAGGCAAAATCTGCACCTGGCTCGCTGATAACAAACTATCATTACACCTGGGTAAAACAGAGTCCATTCTCTTCGGTTCAAATAACAAACTCAGCAAGGCCGACGGCTTCTCAGTTACAGTGGGTGACAATATTGTCACAAGGAAAGATGAAATTACATACCTAGGTTCCATCCTAGAGGCAAATCTTTCCTGTGACAAAATGGCATCCAATGTAATAAAAAAAGTCAACCAACGAACTAGATTATTGTACCGGATCTCCTCTCTGGTAAACAAGAATACCCTGAAGACTCTGGCAGGAGCACTCATTCAAGGGTACTACAACTATGCTTGTACCTCATGGTACCAAAGCACCTCAAAGGCGCTAAAAACAAACATCTACAAAACAAACTGGTCAGACTACTGCTTGACCTTACTCTTAGAACCCACCTCACCCCTGCCCACTTTGACAACCTAGGATGGCTTAGAGTAGAAGACAGAGTACAGCAACTTGCAATGGGCCTGGTCTACAAGATACACTACACGACTAAGGTACCCATGTACTGTACATGTCAAAATACTTCCCACAGGTCAGTGAATACCACGACCACAGCACCAGCGGGAGCTCCACAAATCATGTTAAACCCAGATTCGGCTCAAACAAGGGACTAAACACTAAACTATGTGAATCACTACCCACTTTCAAAACCACTCTCAAAGAGCACCTACGGGAGACTGCAATTCGAAACTGGCCCCTGTAAATGTCCTAACCCAACCCCCTCCAATGTACAGTAAATGTCCTAACACAATAATACACGAGACCCTCTTCTTGGGACCAAGTAAGGTTTTGTCGATAATCCAATGTACAGTTACCCAATTCAATAACAGCACTAACAGTGAGTGTTGTCATTCAATAACAGTGCTAACAGTGAGTGTTATTCAATAATGTTGAGTGGGGGTTGGCCTTGTTTATAATGCTGGACATGATATGAGCGATTTTTTCCCCGAACATACTGGTTCCCATATGATATGGATGAAGGTGCCAATGGATCAGGTAGCATGTGCTCTTTCTTTGTTTCATGCAGGTGTTCCAGTAGCCATGCAGGTGTTCCAGTAGGGTATCCATGCAGGTGTTCTGGTAGCCATGCAGGTGTTCCGGTAGGGTAGCCATGCAGGTGTTCAGGTAGGGTAGCCATGCAGGTGTTCCGGTAACCATGCATCTGTTCCGGTAGGGTAGCCATGCAGGTGTTCCAGTAGCCATGCAGGTGTTCTGGTAGAGTAGCCATACAGGTGTTCCGGTAGGGTAGCCATGCAGGTGTTCCGGTAGAGTAGCCATGCAGGTGTTCTGGTAGGGTAGCCATGCAGGTGTTCCGGTAGAGTAGCCATGCAGGTGTTCTGGTAGGGTAGCCATGCAGGTGTTCCGGTAGAGTAGCCATGCAGGTGTTCCGGTAGGGTAGCCATGCAGGTGTTCTGGTAGGGTAGCCATGCAGGTGTTCCGGTAGGGTAGCCATGCAGGTGTTCTGGTAACCATGCAGGTGTTCTGGTAGAGTAGCCATGCAGGTGTTCCGGTAGCCATACAGGTGTTCTGGTAGGGTAGCCATGCAGGTGTTCCGGTAGCCATGCAGGTGTTCTGGTAGCCATGCAGGTGTTCTGGTAGGGTAGCCATGCAGGTGTTCTGGTAGCCATGCAGGTGTTCTGGTAGGGTAGCCATGCAGCTGTTCCAGTAGGGTAGCCATGCAGGTGTTCTGGTAGGGTAGCCATGCAGGTGTTCCGGTAGGGTAGCCATGCAGGTGTTCCGGTAGCCATACAGGTGTTCTGGTAGGGTAGCCATGCAGGTGTTCCAGTAGCCATGCAGGTGTTCTGGTAGGGTAGCCATGCAGGTGTTCTGGTAGGGTAGCCATGCAGGTGTTCTGGTAGGGTAGCCATGCAGGTGTTCCAGTAGAGTAGCCATGAAGGTGTTCTGGTAGCCATGCAGTTGTTCCAGTAGAGTAGCCATGCAGCTGTTCCGGTAGCCATGCAGGTATTCTGGTAGGGTAGCCATGCATGTGTTCCGGTAGCCATGCAGGTGTTCTGGTAGGGTAGCCATGCAGGTGTTCTGGTAGCCATGCAGGTGTTCCGGTAGGGTAGCCATGTAGGTGTTCCGGTAGGGTAGCCATGCAGGTGTTCTGGTAGGGTAGCCATGCAGGTGTTCTGGTAGCCATGCAGGTGTTCCGGTAGAGTAGCCATGTAGGTGTTCCGGTAGGGTAGCCATGCAGGTGTTCCGGTAGGGTAGCCATGCAGGTGTTCTGGTAGGGTAGCCATGCAGGTGTTCTGGTAACCATGCAGGTGTTCCGGTAGGGTAGCCATGCAAGTGTTCCGGCAGGGTAGCCATGCAGGTGTTCCGGTAGGGTAGCCATGCAGGTGATCCGGTAGCCATACAGGTGTTCTGGTAGGGTAGCCATGCAGGTGTTCCGGTAGCCATGCAGGTGTTCTGGTAGCCATGCAGGTGTTCTGGTAGGGTAGCCATGCAGGTGTTCCAGTAGGGTAGCCATGCAGCTGTTCCAGTAGCCATGCAGGTATTCTGGTAGGGTAGCCATGCAGGTGTTCCGGTAGCCATGCAGGTGTTCTGGTAGGGTAGCCATGCAGGTGTTCTGTTAGGGTAGCCATGCAGGTGTTCCAGTAGGGTAGCCATGCAGGTGTTCCGGTAACCATGCAGGTGTTCCGGTAGCCATGCAGGTGTTCTGGTAGCCATGCAGGTGTTCTGGTAGGGTAGCCATGCAGGTGTTCCGGTAGGGTAGCCATGCAGGTGTTCTGGTAGGGTAGCCATGCAGGTGTTCTGGTAGGGTAGCCATGCAGGTGTTCTGGTAACCATGCAGGTGTTCTGGTAGCCATACAGGTGTTCCGGTAGGGTAGCCATACAGGTGTTCCGGTAGGGTAGCCATGCAGGTGTTCCGGTAGGGTAGCCATGCAGGTGTTCTGGTAGGGTAGCCATGCAGGTGTTCTGGTAGGGTAGCCATACAGGTGTTCTGGTAGGGTAGCCATGCAGGTGTTCCGGTAGGGTAGCCATGCAGGTGTTCTGGTAACCATGCAGGTGTTCTGGTAGGGTAGCCATGCAGGTGTTCCGGTAGCCATACAGGTGTTCTGGTAGGGTAGCCATGCAGGTGTTCCGGTAGCCATGCTGGTGTTCTGGTAGCCATGCAGGTGTTCTGGTAGGGTAGCCATGCAGGTGTTCCGGTAGCCATACAGGTGTGCTGGTAGGGTAGCCATGCAGGTGTTCCGGTAGCCATGCAGGTGTTCTGGTAGCCATGCAGGTGTTCTTGTAGGGTAGCCATGCAGGTGTTCCGGTAGCCATGCAGGTGTTCTGGTAGGGTAGCCATGCAGGTGTTCTGGTAGGGTAGCCATGCAGGTGTTCTGGTAGGGTAGCCATGCAGGTGTTCTGGTAGAGTAGCCATGCAGGTGTTCTGGTAGGGTAGCCATGCAGGTGTTCCGGTAGGGTAGGCATGCAGGTGTTCTGGTAGGGTAGCCATGCAGGTGTTCTGGTAGAGTAGCCATGCAGGTGTTCCGGTAGAGTAGCCATGCAGGTGTTCCGGTAGGGTAGCCATGCAGGTGTTCCGGTAGGGTAGCCATGCAGGTGTTCCGGTAGGGTAGCCATGCAGGTGTTCCGGTAGGGTAGCCATGCAGGTGTTCCGGTAGGGTAGCCATGCAGGTGTTCCGGTAGGGTAGCCATGCAGGTGTTCTGGTAGGGTAGCCATGCAGGTGTTCCGGTAGGGTAGCCATGCAGGTGTTCTGGTAACCATGCAGGTGTTCTGGTAGAGTAGCCATGCAGGTGTTCCGGTAGCCATACAGGTGTTCTGGTAGGGTAGCCATGCAGGTGTTCCGGTAGGGTAGGCATGCAGGTGTTCTGGTAACCATGCAGGTGTTCTGGTAGGGTAGCCATGCAGGTGTTCCGGTAGCCATACAGGTGTTCTGGTAGGGTAGCCATGCAGGTGTTCCGGTAGCCATGCAGGTGTTCTGATAGGGTAGCCATGCAGGTGTTCTGGTAGCCATGCAGGTGTTCCGGTAGGGTAGCCATGCAGGTGTTCCGGTAGGGTAGCCATGCAGGTGTTCTGGTAGCCATGCAGGTGTTCTGGTAGGGTAGCAATGCAGGTGTTCCGGTAGCCATGCAGGTGTTCTGGTAGGGTAGCCATGCAGGTGTTCTGGAAGACGTGTCCGGCCCATGGGGACATTAACGTGTGTTGTCGGGCCTTACAAATCAATTTGATTTGATTTGATTTGGTAGCCATGCAGCCATGCAGGTGTTCCGGTAGCCATACAGCTGTTCTGGTAGGGTAGCCATGCAGGTGTTCCGGTAGCCATGCAGGTGTTCTGGTAGCCATGCAGGTGTTCTTGTAGGGTAGCCATGCAGGTGTTCCGGTAGCCATGCAGGTGTTCTGGTAGGGTAGCCATGCAGGTGTTCTGGTAGGGTAGCCGCTACTGTGTTTACCTGCAGTTTACCTGCTTACGGCTATAAGCAGGTAAACTGCCAGGCAGAGGGTGATGTGGACAAGGCCAACGAGTTTAACCAATTCTACAACCGGTTTGACACGGCAGCCAGGGCTCGCTCTGCCCCTGTTGACCAGGCCACACCAACACCCCCTCCCACCTCTCCAGCTGCAGCTCCTCCCCCTGCACCATCTCCTCCTCACTGCTGCAACCACAACTCTGCAGTTCCGCTCCCTGGCCCCACCCCCTGTCACCTAGCCCCCCCCAGTGACCTAGTTCCCCCCCCCCCTGTCACCTCCCCCCCCCCCCCCCCCCATGTCACCCAGCCCCCCCCCCCCTTGTCCCTCACAGTAGATGAGGTGAGGGCGGAACTTAGGAAACTGCGTCCAGGAAAGGCGGCTGGCCCGGATGGCGTGTGTTCGAGGCTGCTGAAGCTCTGTGCAGACCAACTGGCTGAGCCGCTCCAGAAGCTCTTCAATATGAGCCTGCGGGATATGAGGGTGCCGGTCCTGTGGAAAACATCATGTCTTGTGCCGGTACCCAAAGCTGGGCTCCCGGCCGAGCTCAACGACTACAGACCGGTGGCCCTCACGTCACACATCATGAAGACACTGGAGAGGCTGCTTCTACACCATCTGAGGCCACAGACTGAACACGCCCTTGACCCCCTGCAGTTTGGGTATCGGGAGAGCATCGAGGTGGACGACGCAGTCCTCTACATGCACCATCGGGCCTACTCCTACCTGGATGAGCCGGGGAGTTATGTGAGGATTATGTTTTTTGATTTTTCGAGCGCTTTTAATACTATTCAACCTCCCATACTTAAAGACAAGCTCAGGAAAATGGGGGTGGATCCCTCCTTCACTTCCTGGATCACAGATTACCTGACAGACCGACCACAGTTTGTCAGAATGGGCAACTGCTGAGTGAGCCATTAAGAGCCTGCCCTGTTTAAAAGCAGAGGTCCACACTGTGTTGAAGTCACTCTGTACTGGGCTCTGTTAAGGAAGGACAGGACACTCTCACTGAGAAACATTGCTTTATACTGAAAACTAGGGATAAGCCATTTTAAGTCTATTAGTGAATCTTAAAAGTGAGGAACCAGCTGACTTGATTAAAGGGGCGTGTTTAAAACGGCCATTTTGTTTAGTTAAGTGCCCCCATTAAGGGACTGTTTCCTGTTTACTAGTAGCATCTGATTTGCTGAGTGAGCCATTAAGAGCCTGCCCTGTTTAAAAGCAGAGGTCCACACTGTGTTGAAGTCACTCTGTACTGGGCTCTGTTAAGGAAGGACAGGACACTCTCACTGAGAAACATTGCTTTATACTGAAAACTAGGGTAAGCCATTTTAAGTCTATTAGTGAATCTTAAAAGTGAGGAACCAGCTGACTTGATTAAAGGGGCGTGTTTAAAACGGCCATTTTGTTTAGTTAAGTGCCCCCATTAAGGGACTGTTTCCTGTTTACTAGTAGCATCTGATTTGCTGAGTGAGCCATTAAGAGCCTGCCCTGTTTAAAAGCAGAGGTCCACACTGTGTTGAAGTCACTCTGTACTGGGCTCTGTTAAGGAAGGACAGGACACTCTCACTGAGAAACATTGCTTTATACTGAAAACTAGGGATAAGCCATTTTAAGTCTATTAGTGAATCTTAAAAGTGAGGAACCAGCTGACTTGATTAAAGGGGCGTGTTTAAAACGGCCATTTTGTTTAGTTAAGTGCCCCCATTAAGGGACTGTTTCCTGTTTACTAGTAGCATCTGATTTGCTGAGTGAGCCATTAAGAGCCTGCCCTGTTTAAAAGCAGAGGTCCACACTGTGTTGAAGTCACTCTGTACTGGGCTCTGTTAAGGAAGGACAGGACACTCTCACTGAGAAACATTGCTTTATACTGAAAACTAGGGTAAGCCATTTTAAGTCTATTAGTGAATCTTAAAAGTGAGGAACCAGCTGACTTGATTAAAGGGGCGTGTTTAAAACGGCCATTTTGTTTAGTTAAGTGCCCCCATTAAGGGACTGTTTCCTGTTTACTAGTAGCATCTGATTTGCTGAGTGAGCCATTAAGAGCCTGCCCTGTTTAAAAGCAGAGGTCCACACTGTGTTGAAGTCACTCTGTACTGGGCTCTGTTAAGGAAGGACAGGACACTCTCACTGAGAAACATTGCTTTATACTGAAAACTAGGGATAAGCCATTTTAAGTCTATTAGTGAATCTTAAAAGTGAGGAACCAGCTGACTTGATTAAAGGGGCGTGTTTAAAACGGCCATTTTGTTTAGTTAAGTGCCCCCATTAAGGGACTGTTTCCTGTTTACTAGTAGCATCTGATTTGCTGAGTGAGCCATTAAGAGCCTGCCCTGTTTAAAAGCAGAGGTCCACACTGTGTTGAAGTCACTCTGTACTGGGCTCTGTTAAGGAAGGACAGGACACTCTCACTGAGAAACATTGCTTTATACTGAAAACTAGGGTAAGCCATTTTAAGTCTATTAGTGAATCTTAAAAGTGAGGAACCAGCTGACTTGATTAAAGGGGCGTGTTTAAAACGGCCATTTTGTTTAGTTAAGTGCCCCCATTAAGGGACTGTTTCCTGTTTACTAGTAGCATCTGATTTGCTGAGTGAGCCATTAAGAGCCTGCCCTGTTTAAAAGCAGAGGTCCACACTGTGTTGAAGTCACTCTGTACTGGGCTCTGTTAAGGAAGGACAGGACACTCTCACTGAGAAACATTGCTTTATACTGAAAACTAGGGATAAGCCATTTTAAGTCTATTAGTGAATCTTAAAAGTGAGGAACCAGCTGACTTGATTAAAGGGGCGTGTTTAAAACGGCCATTTTGTTTAGTTAAGTGCCCCCATTAAGGGACTGTTTCCTGTTTACTAGTAGCATCTGATTTGCTGAGTGAGCCATTAAGAGCCTGCCCTGTTTAAAAGCAGAGGTCCACACTGTGTTGAAGTCACTCTGTACTGGGCTCTGTTAAGGAAGGACAGGACACTCTCACTGAGAAACATTGCTTTATACTGAAAACTAGGGATAAGCCATTTTAAGTCTATTAGTGAATCTTAAAAGTGAGGAACCAGCTGACTTGATTAAAGGGGCGTGTTTAAAACGGCCATTTTGTTTAGTTAAGTGCCCCCATTAAGGGACTGTTTCCTGTTTACTAGTAGCATCTGATTTGCTGAGTGAGCCATTAAGAGCCTGCCCTGTTTAAAAGCAGAGGTCCACACTGTGTTGAAGTCACTCTGTACTGGGCTCTGTTAAGGAAGGACAGGACACTCTCACTGAGAAACATTGCTTTATACTGAAAACTAGGGTAAGCCATTTTAAGTCTATTAGTGAATCTTAAAAGTGAGGAACCAGCTGACTTGATTAAAGGGGCGTGTTTAAAACGGCCATTTTGTTTAGTTAAGTGCCCCCATTAAGGGCCAGGTGTTAAGACAGCACTAATTAGTGATAGTGATTTAAAGGCTTGCTGGTGTAGCGTCAGCGAAGCGTCGAGAAACGAAGAGGGACAAAGAGGAGGAGTTATCCTGGAGTTCACCGCCGAGTGATCCACCGATCCACCCAGTGCTAAGTACACCATAATCCTATATTTCCCTCCCACACTGCTATTTCTCTACTTCCTCCCTGCCACTCTCGACAATACAATGTGTCTCATACCTATATCCACAATCTGCTCCTCCAGAACTGACTCTACCCATCCACGCCAGTTTGCTAGTAACCCGGCTAATCTCTCCTATCCTCCTACAGCCACTAATACACCTGTCACAGTACGGGGAGGCTTATGGAATTGTCAATCAGCAGTCAAGAAAGCTGACTTCATTACTGCCTACGCCCATAGTCTAAATCTGCAGCTCCTGGCTCTAACTGAGACCTGGATAACCCCCAATAACTCATCAACACCTGCAGCATTATCTACAAACTATAACTTCACTCACACACCTCGACCTTCCAGACGGGGTGGAGGCACTGCCCTCATGACATCTCCTTCATGGGCTACAAACGTAACACCACTCCCAGAACTGTCACTCTCCTCTCTCGAATATCATGCAGTATCTGTCTCTAATCCTTTCAATCTCACCATTGTTACACTCTACCGCCCTCCAGGTCCGCTCGATCACTTCACAGATGAGCTGGACATGCTTCTTAGCTCCTTACCGGAAGATGGTACCCCTCTCCTTCTACTGGGCGACTTCAACCTGCCTGACTCATCTCAGTCAGTCATAGTAGTCTCCCTCCTACAATCGTTTGACCTGACTCCCACTCCCATGCCTCCCACCCACAAAGCAGGCAACTCCTTGGATCTCATATTTTCCCGTAACTCCAGCATCATTAACACCACGGTAACTCCCCTACATGTATCTGACCATTCCTTCATATCCTTCTCACTAACTCTCATGCTTAACCGAAAGGTCTTCACCCCAACTCAAACAGTCTCACTCAGACGCAACCTGCCCTCCCTATCCCCCTCCACCCTCTCCTCTGACATACTATCCGCTCTACCTTTGAGTGACACCTTCTCTGCTCTCTCCACAGAGATGGCAACCTCCACCCTCCTTTCAGCCCTTGCAACCTCCTTCGACAAGCTCTGTCCCCTCGTTGAGAAACCTGCCCGCCGTTCCCCACCCAGTCCATGGCTGACAGATCCAGTGAGAGAACAAAGACAGGTCCTGAGAGCAGCTGAAAGGAAGTATAGAAAGTCACGCCTCACTGCTGACATCGACACATATCACAACCTCTTGTTAACATTCTCCAAAACCATCACTAATGCCAAAGCTTCTTTCTTCCACCATAGGATCGAGGCCTCTGCCAAGAATCTTCGCAAACTGCATGCTACCATGTCCTCCCTCCTCACTCCCCCCCCACCCCCCCCTCCCTCATCTTTCTCTGCCGAAGACTTTGCGATCTTCTTTGAGGAAAAAGTGGAGAACATCCGCAGCTCCTTCTCCCAACCCCCACCCATTCCAAATGCTGAATCGAGAACCTCATCCTTCACTCTGTCATCTTTCTCTCCCATTACAGAAGCAGAGACCCTGACACTGGTAACGTCAAACCGTCCGACTACTTGCCAGCTGGACCAGCTACCCTCCCCACTCCTCCAGACCATAGCACCAGACATCCTCCCATTCCTAACTGCAACCATCAACTCCTCACTCAACTCGGGGGTGGTCCCCACCTCCCTAAAACAAGCCAGAGTCACGCCGCTCATAAAAAAACCAACCCTGAACCCTACTGTCATAGGCAACTACCGTCCTGTCTCTCTTCTCTCCTTCCTTTCTAAAACACTTGAACGTGCTGTATCCAACCAACTTACTACTTATCTCTTACAGAATGACCTCCTAGACCCTAATCAGTCAGGCTTCAGGACTGGTCACTCCACAGAGACAGCCCTCATTGCGGTCACAGAGGCACTTCACTTAGCAAAAGCGAAAGGCCTCTCCTCTGTCCTGATTCTCCTAGATCTATCTGCAGCCTTCGACACAGTCAACCACCAGATCCTCCTTGCGGCCCTCGCAGGAATGGGAGTGGCTGGCTCTGCGCTGACATGGCTGTCATCATACCTCAATGACCGCTCCTACCAAGTGTCATGGAGAGGGACCCTGTCGGCCACCCGCCCCCTGCGGACGGGTGTCCCCCAGGGCTCGGTTTTAGGACCCCTTCTCTTCTCCCTCTACACTAAATCACTGGGTAACATTATCACGTCTCATGGCTTCTCCTACCATTGTTATGCCGACGATACTCAACTCTTCCTCTCCTTCCCTCCCTCAGATATCCACGTCTCTGTGCGGATCTCGGCCTGTCTGTCCGACATCTCAGCCTGGATGACGTCCAACCACCTCAAACTGAACCTAAGCAAAACAGAATTGCTCCACCTGCCGGCCAAATCCTCCCCCCTAACCGACCTTTCAATCACAGTCGAGAATGCAGCTGTGACTGCGTCCCCGACCGCCAAGAACCTTGGTGTTGTCCTCGACGACCAGTTGAACTTCTCTGCTCACATCGCAGCGACGACCAGAACCTGCCGATTCCTCCTGAGCAACGTCAGAAGGATACGCCCCTTCCTGACAAAAGAAGCCACCCAACTCCTCGTCCAATCAACAGTCATCTCCCGCCTCGACTACTGCAATGCACTGCTCGCTGGCCTCCCGGCCACTGCCACTAAGCCTCTTCAACTCATTCAGAACGCAGCGGCCCGCCTGATCTCAAACCTACCGAAGTCGGCCCATGTCACCCCACTTCTTAGGGACCTGCACTGGCTCCCCATTGCTGCACGAATCCGCTTCAAGGCCCTCGACCTAGCATACCGTGCGGCAAAGGGAACCGCTCCCGCCTACCTCCGGTCAATGGTCTCTAACTACACACCCTCAAGACCCCTACGCTCTGCATCTTCTGGCCGCCTCAGACCTACTCCTATCCAAGCTCCGGGAGGGTCATCAAAGAGAAGTCGCCTATTCTCAGTCCTTGCCCCACAATGGTGGAATGAACTACCCACCCCAGTTAGGACAGCCGAATCACGTCCAATCTTTCGCCGTCGACTAAAGACGCACTTCTTCAACCATTATCTGAATTAAAAAAAAAAAAAAAAAAAAAAAAAAAAAAAGAAAAAAAAAAAAAAAAAAAAAAAATCTAACCCTGACTAACCGTACTGTCATGCACTTGTCCTAATAAACTAACCTACACTGTAGCACTCAACACTTTGATGAACATTGTTGCTCAGCTGATAGAGTTGTGCCCTTCCTGATGGCTTGTCGTACAGAACTTGTAAGTCGCTTTGGATAAAAGCGTCAGCTAAATGACTAAATGTAAATGTAAATGTAAACTGTGTCTCGGAGACAGTGGTCAGCAGCACTGGGGCTCCACAGGGGACTGTTCTCGCCCCGTTCCTGTTTACCCTCTACACGGCAGACTTCACCTACAACTCTGAGTCTTGCCACGTCCAAAAATACTCGGACGACACAGCGATTGTGGCGTGTGTGAGGAAGGGACAGGAGGGAGAGTACAGGGACCAGGTGGGAGCCTTCAGCGACTGGAGCGAACGGAACGGCCTTCTCCTGAACGCAAAAAAGACCAAGGAGATGGTACTGGATTTCCGCAGGTCGAAACCACCTCTGCAACCAGTCAGCATACGGGGAAACAACATTGCGACGGTGCAGACATACAAATATTTAGGCGTGCACCTAGACGATAAGCTGGCCTGGGCTGCTAACGCGGAAGCGCTCTACAAGAAAGGACAGAGCAGGCTCAGGTCTTTTAATGTGTGTGGGGAAATGTTGTTCATGTTTTATCAGGCAGTGGTGTCAAGTGTGCTCCTCTACGCCGCTGTTGGGGTGGTAATACCACGGCCAGGGATACCAGACGGCTGGATAAGCTGGTCAAGAAGGCTGGCTCAGTGGTGGGGAGGAGACTGGACCCACTGGGGACCGTGGTGGAGAGCCGCACGCAGAGCAAGCTGCTGGCCATCATGGGCAATACCAACCACCCTCTCCACCACACCCTGGTGGGGCAGAGCAACAGTCGCAGCGGACGGCTCATCTCCCTGCACTCACGGACTGAGCGGCACAGGAGGTCCTTTGTCCCCACAGCCATCAGACTGTACAACAGCGTATTATAGTGCGGGGGACCTGACCTCTGACCCACACACCTGTTTTTACACCTGTTTTTACACCTGTATTTTACACCTGTTTTTACACCTGTTTTTATACACTGTTTTTATACACCTGCTTTTATCTAATCACGCTCCTTTTAATATTGATGGGTATGATTTAATTGAATTTTATCATGTACTTATTTTAATTCATGATGCAGACATAACGTGTAATAACTGTATGGGAACGGTCAATGTCTGTATACTGTTGTGAGCTGCGAGATACCCTGAATTTCCACAAGGGGATTAATAAAGTATCTATCTATCTATCTATCTATCTATCTATCTATCTATCTATCTATCTATGCAGGTGTTCTGGTAGGGTAGCCATGCAGGTGTTCTGGTAGAGTAGCCATGCAGGTGTTCTGGTAGGGTAGCCATGCAGGTGTTCCGGTAGGGTAGCCATGCAGGTGTTCTGGTAGGGTAGCCATGCAGGTGTTCTGGTAGGGTAGCCATGCAGGTGTTCCGGTAGGGTAGCCATTAGGGGTGTAATGGTACACAGAAGCCACGGTTCGGTACGTACCTCGGTATTGGGGTCACGGTTCTGTACGATTTCGGTACAACAGAAAAAAATATATTTATAATTTAATTTATAATTTTTTTATTATTATTATAATTTTTTTATAATAATTTCTAATTATTATTTATATTTATGATAGTGATACTGGTGTCATTCTGTGTTCAGGCATCCACTGAATAAATTAATTGCCTACTGTCCCTTTAACAACTTATCCTTGCTAAGTTTCAGTTTCACTTCTAGAGAGAATTTTACTTCACGAGACTGAATACTAGAGAACAGATGACATGTTACAACAATGGCAGAGGATTATTTGGATTTAAACACAGTAGCAGTTAAACTGGAGAGGAGCTCAGTATGTAAGTTTCTTTTTTTTATTTGATCAGCTCTGCCTGAGAGTCCGGCGGGGGAGAATGTTGGTGTGTGTTGGCGACGCGTGTGTGTGTCTTTCCAATGGCTTCATTTGGTTGACATTATTGGGCAAACAAGAAAACAAAAGAAAACTGTAAAATTGTAATGACCCTGCAGCTGTTCCAATGTAAATGTGCCTTCTGAAGTCGGACTCGGTGTGCCGCGCGCTGTGCCTGCATGCGCGACTGGTGTGTTTGCGCTGTGAGGCATATTCTTCGTATGGCTGCGCGTACCGCACCGTGACGGCTGTACCGTAAATTTTCTGGACGAATACACGTACCGTTACACCCTTAGTAGCCATACAGGTGTTCTGGTAGCCATGCAAGACGACATGGCGAACTATCTTATAAATGGCCTTTTCCAGGGGTTTGCATTGTTTTCTGGGGTTGTACCAACACTGTCTATGTCTCTAATTCTCATTTTGGCGCATTCCTCCAGTTCAGATGTCACAAGATCCTCCCCCACTGAACTAAGCCATTCTGAATTTACGCGTACCTCTGACGTGTACGAATTCTCATCTGCATACCTAACCATACCTAAGCTCTATGGTTGTAGCCACCACCCACACTCAACCATTATTTATTGCAGTACGCAAGCAAATGCGTGGAATTGAAGTTTAACAGTGAGTTAGTGTAACGTTCTGGGTTCTTGTCTTAGGAACCCTACTGTCATTCTGGAGTTATTTCACCTGGTGGTTGGTATCTGCACACATTGTTGGTCACGCCCTATTCCTGATGTGTCACTGATTGTTCTGTCACCACTGGTTGCTGTCACGAGCTGTCAATTACCTGTCACTGATTGATGCATTGGAATGTTTGGTATTTGACTATACTGTATATTCACTCGTTGTTTCTCTCTGTCCTTGTCGAGGCTTCAGACTCGACTATATTTATCCTGCTGTAATCTACCTTTCTCTCAGTTGACGCTCAGCGTCTTTTCCTGGTATCCCTTTTGCTCAGTGATCTTATATTAAAAGACACCTCGAAGAAAGAGCAACCAATTCTCTGTCTCACATTATTTCCACAATTGGACTCACATTTGCTTACCTGCACGCGTAACAAGTTAGCATTGGGTTAGCATTTAAAAACGTTATGAGCAAAACGGGCAAGACATGTTGTGCTGTTCCTGACTGCCAAGCAGTGAATACGTCCTTGCATTAATTTCCTGATGATGTCGTGATCCGCCAGCAATGGGCCAAGTTTGTGAGCTATGGCGATCGCAACTTGTGGAGACTATTAGAAGAGGACAAAACAATCACACTTATGGATGATAACATGCGTTTTCACCAGACTACATTGGACTCAGCACTTCTGGTAAATCAGAAAAATACTATAGACAAACAGGTGTTGTGCCGAATTCGGACTCCCTGCCAGAATCCGACTCCCCTTGGAAAGGTATCCCCTGTTGCCCCCTCGCGTGAACGCTCATACACTCTATCAGCCTACCCAGAATGTAATACATTCTTTGTTAGAACTCAACTCATTATTATTGGCGCATACACTCTATCAGATTTCTGTCATAAAACGATAAAGCGGACAGAAATGCGGGAAAGTTCTGATTATATTTAAAAGGCTTTGACATTGTAAAAAGAAATAAGTGGAGTGGAATTCAGCACAACACCGGCCGAGGAGGTAACATTATTTGTCGCCGAGTTGAGAGCTCCCCAGACTACAGCTGGGCGATCTCCTACAATGGCGATTGCCTAGAGCAAACTATTGGATATTATTATGAAGAGGAAGAGGACAAACGGTGATGATCCATCCATAACATAAGGTGTGTTTTCACCAGACTATGTTGGATTCTAGTATTTTCAAACAGGCTGTTTGGATGTAAGTTCCTGGATGTAATGTATATAGAGTAGTATGGGCGGAGCTATTTGCTATAGTGCAGATTGGGTGACTGTCACTCAAAGCGCATTGCGAGTATGGGCGGAGCCCAGCCAAAAACAGCTTGGAATCTTGAAGTGCAGAAAGTCCTGCTTTACAGTACTTGATTAGAAATACAAAATAATGATTTATTTTGAAAAAAAGACGTACAGATGTGTTCCATAGACTCACAGGAATTGTGTAACATTTCCCAAATAGTGAAAGAAATAGTAAGATAGTTCCCCTTTAAACTTGAAACATTGAGAGCAAGCTCTCGTTTACAATGATCTCGAGAAATACAACACACAAGAAATACAAAGGCAATATAGAAACAAAAAATTTAATCAATTAATGTGCTATAGATAACATTCGTATGTAGAGGAATCTTAAACAAATATATACATCCACAGAGCCTTTAGAAAGGTGTGCAATAAAAGTATTCCTTTTCCCCAATTACATTTTTTATTAATACATGTTGCAGGCATGTATCCCTTCCCTACTTCCAATTTCCCCACATGGAATGCACCTGATTGGATAAATGACAGGCTGTTACGACAGGATGTTAGTGTGGAGAGGAGAGAGAACCCAATACTGCGGACAATGACTAATGAATGGAAGAAACGGAGACGGCAGTTGCTCTTCTCAGATACTGGGATCTATTTATTAGAGAATAACTGGATCATGAATAATAATACCGGGACAAACAACACAACATACAAAACGAACTGGGAAAACGAGAAAACAAAGATGCACAAAACGGAATACTAAGCTTACTTACAATGACTCAAAACAAAGACAGCAAGGCATGGGAGAAGACAGGAGCCACGACGAGCAGGGGAACACCGAGGAACTGGAGGAAATGACATCACGACGAGGAGAGAAAGACACACACTTAAATACCTAGACTAATCATGATTGAAAACACCTGGCAGGCCAGTCTAAAACATAGAAACAATTAACACCAACTACCTTAAATCCTCAAATAGAGGGACCTCCGATAAAGGAGGGGCCTCTCATAATGGCCGGGGGGTTTGATGCATTTAGACAAACACAGGCCGGTCTCTATTATAAGGTCGCAAAAAAAAGTATTTTTTGTTTTTTTCGTGCCGTGATATAGAATGAGATAAACTCTTGCCAATGGAAATCAAGTGCTGCCTCCCGCTACACAGACTACCGTACATTAACTTTTCCCTCTGGTTAGCTTTAGCGCTAGCCGCTAGCTAACGTTGTCATAATATCTAGATATGTGGTGTCAGCTGGATGACGTTGACTTCGTTTGCAAACGTTAACGTTCACTATCTATATGGTGTTGGCAGGAGAGGCTGGCGTTGTCCAGTTGACACATTAGAGATCATGATGCTATGACAGCGTTAGTAGCTAAAGTTACTGCATGTAAACAACTCAATTTGACGGAGGAAGTCGAGAAGGTACCACACGATAAACCGTCCCCGGACCCCACAACCTAGTATAGACAGTTCCAACTGTGTGTGTGTGTGTGTGTGTGTGTGTGTGTGTGTGTATGTGTGTGTGTGTGTGTGTGTGTGTGTGTGTGTGTGTGTGTGTGTGTGTGTGTGTGTGTGTGTGTGTGTGCGTGCGTGCGTGCGTGCGTGCGTGCGTGCGTGCGTGCGTGCGTGTGTGTGTGTGTTTTTGGAAAATATGTTATTGTGTGTTTCATAATGGTCTACAGGGGCTTATATATCACAGAGGTGTTGACAGGAGGCCAGTCAGCTGGTAGCAGGAGAGGCGCTGTACACACAGGAGTTTTACATAGTGACAAGTGAATTTATGAATATATATTTACGGTACACACTAGAGCAGAGTGGAGAGGCTGTGTGAGTATGAGTGTGTGTACGTGTGTATGTATGTGTGTGTGTGCAAGTGTGTGTGCGTGTATGTATGTGTGTGTGTGTGTGTGTGTGTGTGTGTGTGTGTGTGTGTGTGTGTGTGTGTGTGTGTGTGTGTGTGTGTGTGTGTGTGTGTGTGTATGGATGTGTGTGTGGTAGGCATGAGCCCAAATCTGAATATGAATTCAGGAAAGCATGGATAATGAGATGGACACAGATATTTGTATTACACAGATATTCATAGATATTAATATTTGCGATCCTAAAATCAGGGACTTATTTCAGACTAAAGACCAGTTGATTGGGGAAGGCTTGTAACTAGAGGACAAAAGCACGGTCCCCAATTTGAAAAAAGCTAATTACGGGTCTGTGGTTGAAGCTGCAATAATACTTTTGAATTACCAAAATGAAAGCATTGTCATGTATGACCATAAAACTGTGTTACTGGCAAACTCTAGTTGTAACTAAATATTTGCTGGTAAAAATAACATCTTTGTTTCTTAGATTTTAACTACAATACAAAACACGTAAAGTGTTTTGTATTAAAAGCACCTACGATGGGCGGCTAAGTGGCGCAGTGGGCAAGGCGCTCGCCACTAACGCAGGAGATGCTGGGTTCGAGCCCAGCTCTCGGCGTTGCTACCAGCTTGGCTGGTCGTTCATACTAACACAATTGGCAGTGTTAGGGGTGGGAAAGCTGGTGGGTGGGGATCGGACGTTGTGGACAGCGACTCCTACAGGTCAGTTGGTGCGCCTGTACAGCAGAATCAGGAAGTAACGGGGGCAGCGTGAGCCTCCCACGCGTTACTCCTCGCCACTGAGAGATCGTGCTGTACAGGTGAAAAGATGCAACAGCTGCCTCCTCGTGTACCGGAGGGGAAAATGGAAAAAGTGAAGAAAAAAAAAAGAAAAAAAAAAAACACCTACGTAGTATAACTGGAGTCCATATGCATATACCATTTACAAGGTAGGTAAATACTTCACCTACAAACATAATACTATTCTGACAGCACAATAGTGATGTAATTAAGAGATTCACTGATTTATTTAAATAAAATAGAGGAAGCTAAAGCATTGAGACACATACTGTAAGAGCATACATTTATTTACATACCGCAGTAACCGCACGTCCCTTATTGATTTCCCTTATATCACAGTTGTCTGCTTTTGTAGCTATATTTCACACAGACCAGCTGCCTGTATATGCTCTCATTCTCTCTCTCTCTCTCTCTCTCTCTCTCTCTCTCTCTCTCTCTCTCTCTCTCTCTCTCTCTCTCTCTCTCTCTCTCTCTCTCTCTCTCTCTCACACATACACACATGGCAGGCTAAGTGTTTGTAGTTTATGGAGTCTGAGAGTCAATCTGACCAAATAGGATTTCTCAGTAATTTACTTACTGCAGAAGGTGAGAGACAGGGGGGAGAGAGAGAGGGAGGGGGGAGATGACGTAGGGTCGTGGCTAGATGGGGTACAGCCAGGGCCGCCTCAAGGGGCGTGCGAGCAGTGCGGTCGCACAGGGCCTCGCGGGGAGGGGGACCTCACAAAAAAATAAATAAAAAATAATTATTTTTTTTTATTCTAAAAATATAAATAAATAGAATGTGGGTGCCATGGGTTAAATTCATTATATACTGAAGTGTATCTTCTTAATTCATTTATCTCTGTCTAAGTTCATTGATCGTATAGTGTTCTATTTCACCCTTTCCTCTGCATGGTTTTAGGTATTTTCAGATGTTCGGTTTCAAGTAAGAGGAGACTGACGATATGGTCAAAATCAACGGGCGGCGGTGTTTATTAATAAAACAGCTTTAGGAATTAAAACAGTACATCGTCTCTTTCATTTGGCTGTTGTCGTTTCTCGGTGCTGTTCGCTGTCTTAGGTTGTCCATGGCCAACACCGAGTCCTCTCTTGTGGTTCGCTGGTCTGGTTGTCAAGACAACCTGGTCTCCTCGTCGATCAGGCCGGGAGTGCTTGATTTCGTATCGGCGGAGTCCGCTATGAACCTCGGCTCGGTCATCTGGTCTCAATGGCTCTCTGAGTCATCGGCTCTTCAGTAGCCTGAGTGGCGAGTCGAGTCGCGAGTCTCCCTCTGTCGGTGGAGGTTTTCAGCGCTCCAGTTGCGATTCGATCTCTGTCATCGTCTGTCCCCATGTCTCTGGGTCTTCAGGTCCTTTCTGGTGTGTCAGCGCTTCTCCTGATGCGAAGCGATTTCGTCTGTCATCGGGTCTCAGTCCCTCTGTCTCACGGCTTGGCTCTGCAGGGATCCTTCTCCGTCTCCTCTGAGTGTCACCGGGTGTGTGTGGCGAGTCTCTCCAGGTTCCTTCTGGTGTGAGTCGTGTGTCTCATGAGTCGCCATTTGCCCTTTTTATCAGAGGAGAGAGAGAGAGGGGGCGAGAGAGAGGGAGGGGGAGACAGAGAGCGAGAGGGACGGGGAGACCCTGCCTATTCCTGTCACATTCCAGCAGAACTTGTCTGAGGGTGTCCTGTGACCACATGTTACACAATTTTCCTGGGTCTTCTGACAACGGTTTTCACAGTTTGAATCTGCTGACACTTTAATCATTACTTAATGAGAGGGTAGTTTTTCACTGAGTAATACAACATCATGCTTGTGACTAAAAGGTTTACATAGTCTAGATAAGAACCAGACTACTTTTCCAGACAGTGCCCAGATAACAAACCCTATATATCCGTTCTTTAATAGAACACCTTATTTTCCTGATGAACTTTTGACCAATACGGTATAGTTTTACCTTCTAGCTTTAAGAGTTTCTTTTCTTTATTGTGACTAAGTTATTCTAATAGTTTCTAAGAGTTTTATGCCTACATGTAACTTATGAAATTGCTAAATCTTTTAGTATATCATTGCTTTGCATTGTTTTCTCAACTAGTGGCAGTTCTCTGTGTAAGGAGAGATTTCCAAATAGCCTGTGTCACTTTTCTGACCTCTGGGTTAGTCAGCAGCTGCCGTGTTGTAACCTGAAAATTCCTTACTTAGGGTAGGGGTCAGTTTTATTGTCTTTAAGGTCAGCCATCTGTTTTCTGGGGAGTCAACCGCCTCTACCCTAGGGTCTCAGAAATACCTTCACATGGTGTTCTAATCACCCTGTCTTTCAAATCAACTTCTCTGTTTTATCATTTGGTACATTTATAGTTGCTTATGTTCATGTTTTCATTTAGAAATATACGACAATACCATAGGTTGCCGGCTCTATTTGTCTATGGAGAAGTACCCCTTCTTTGCATGGCTATAACTTTTTAAATTATATTGCTACATTGCCATTATTAGGGCCCATTCAAAGTCCTATATGTATTGTTCATTGTGTAGCAACGTTAAACTTTTTCATTCACATATTCATAGTAAAGTATGGTCTAATGTATAAGTATGTTTTCATCTCTTTCTGCAGCTTTCTCCAGAACGTGATCTATAGCCCCAAATGCATTATATTGATGATGAAATACAGTTTGATGGCAATCGGGGCGATATAAAAAATTTCAATTGGACGTACTTCTAGAATGATCTACGTATGATCTGATGATGACCGGATGGGCGGGGGATCGTTTATAATTCCGTGGGCAGCGTTATATCATTCATCTAGTGTGGGTCATATGTTCATCATAACAGTTTATATGGAATACGTTAGAAAATAACGCTGGATCTTACCGGATCTTCCTCGCGCCGTTGGACGATCAGCGTGGTGTAGACCGTTTTCGATTATGGGATGTTTATCCTGATGAACCATTTCCAGCTTGTATAATACTATATACGTCCAAATCATGTTGTTTATCGAGTTATTGGCAATGGATCGCTATTATATTGTGACGAGCCAGAGTCCCGGGACATGTACCGAGTGCCCGGAAGTAATATGGCCGACCAGCACAACCTCCACAGCACTTCCTGTTTGGCGATTGCGCCGATCGGCCACCAGATGGCGCTCCTGAACCGCCAGAGAGCTCAGTGTGTCCTCCTGGTGGATCTCAGGCCAGCGGAGGGGAAATATGAATCCGTTCACAGATTTTTGAAATATTGATATTAAAGACGCTGTACAGCGTCCTTCGGCAACTTGAGCATGGCCGGGAATGACGCTGTAAAGCGTTTCCCGGCAGTCAAAGTGTCAATCACTTTCCATCACAGACCTAAAATCTAGTTTAGCTTACATGCTTATATATTTCACATTAGACACGTTTGTAGAATGTGTCTAACTTGTTCCGGGCTCTGCAGATATACTATTGGAGCTCTGCAGATACACTATTGGAGCTCTGCGGCTCTGCAGATATACTATTGGTTTCAACGAGGGGAGGGGTTACACAGTTACGGGGTCTGACTATTTGGCGCTATCCACGGGAGCGTCTTGGCCAAGAAATGTGCAGCATCGGAGCAGAAGAAATAACGCTGCGTGCCGTAAGCTTATTGCGTGTTAGAATGTTCAGTCAGGCTAGCCATGTCGGCTTAGCTAAAGGCAGGGACAGCTAACTAGCGTCAGCTACATTATCGAGTGCTAATGTGTGGCAGATAAACTAGGAACAGACTCCCAAGTTCATCCCAACGGGGGGGACAATATGGACTGGTGAACTTTGTCATCTCCACGGTTGTTTCCTTCCTCTTGGACGTTTGGTGAGTTTTTAATGCAATCTATTCTGTTCCCGCCGTGGATCTCTCTCTCTCTCTCTCTCTCTCTCTCTCTCTCTCTCTCTCTGTCTCTCTCTTTCTCTCTCTCTCTCTTGCTCTCTCTCTCTTGCTCTCTCTCTTGCTCTCTCTCTCTCTCTCTCTTGCTCTCTCTCTCGCTCTCGCGCGCACTCTCTCTTGCGCGCTCTCTCTGTCTCTCTCTCTCTCACTCGGTGTGTTGCATCATGCAACAGGGTCTGCTCACACTGTACTCGTGCAGTTTGTGACATGTGTACTAAGCTTATAGAGTTCGATTCAAATAAGGCAAAACTGCAAATCTGCATGTCTTGCTTGAAAAATTAACCTGGCTTTAAGCTTGTTTATCAGGTTCCAGGGGTGTTTTATGCATTTTCCCTGTTACTGCCAGGTGTACGACTGTACAGGTGAATTGCCACTAAGCCTCGGGCAGCGCTATTATTTAAGAATACGTTGACTGTATCATATGCCCAGCCTCGGGAAGCGCTATTATTTAAGAATACGTTGACTGTATGCAAAAAAATATATATATAATAAAAAAAAAATATATATATATAATTATATTATATTTTACCTTTAGGGGGGGGGGGGGCTCGCGTTTAAATCTCGCACAGGGCCTCGCATTTCTCCCAGACGGCACTGGATACAGCTACTGTCTCCTTTACCATAGTGCAGGGGCAAACCAATCAGGGACAAATGCTGCATCCCAATTCTCCCCTTCGCGCTATGGCTTGGCCCTACGGCTCCGTTTTGCACGTTCCCGCAAAGTGTAGGGCTGTCCCATTTCTCTTTGGATCAAGGGGTAGTGACGTTCCAGCCCTCCAAATATGGCTTCAAGGGAAGTGTGCCGAGATGCAGGCTCGGAGAGAATGAGTAGAAGAATGCACTGCAAACCTTTCACAAATCTAAAGAAAAAGAAAATGGCGGAGTGGTACCAGTAATTTATACAAATGGAAGTATTGATTTAGAACGTAACGAATCATTAAAAAAGATATACAGTCAACTGGAATATGTTCGTTTCTTAGACATATGTTGGATTATGTAATTAGTTTGTCATGACAAACCAATAAAAAATAGCGAATTTGTAGTTATCCTATAACCCTAGTTATATGATTACTGGTGAAGCGTCTATGGAATTGATTGATTGGCAATTTTATTAACAGATTGCAGAATGGGTACAATACAGTACAATACAATGCGGCACGGTGGTGTAGTGGTTAACACTGTCGCCTCACAGCAAGAAGGTCCAGGGTTCGATTCCCGCTTGGGGACCAGGTTTCCATGATGCCAGGTACCCAGGTGGGGTATCTCCCAGGCCTTTCTGTGTGGAGTTTGCATGTTCTCCCCGTGCTCGCAAGGGTTTCCCCCCCGATAAGATAAACCCAATGGAAAAACATGCACAACAACAGATCGCTAACGCTGTGGCGTCCTTGACGAAGACGGACAGGAGCACTTGGATTGGTCCCCTGGCGCGGCTCACGTTGACGCCTGTCTGCTCCCGGCTGCCCTTGGGGGGGAAGGACGACGGGATGGGTTAATCGCAGAGACGAATCGCATCAGCGATCCTACAGACAATGCATGCGTGTGTGTTCCGGTGTGTGTGTGTGTGTTGAGGATAATTGCCAATGCCAATTAAAGACCTCTGAGCAGGTCCTGCATTATTATATTATTATTATATACAGTACGGCTCAATACACACAATTGGGATGCAGACCAGAGAAAGATTTTCGTCTTGTTTACATCAGGGTCCCCCATTTTCAATTCATCATAACAGACATACAGATACAGTACTGCTACATCTATACATTTATGACATACCAGATTTACAAATACAGTACTGTTTGTGATACAAAAAGAGTCTATACATTTGACGAAGAAACTGTACATTGGAGGAGGTTGGGTAGGTGGGGTAGAGGGGTGGGGGGGTGGGCAGGTGGGGTGGGGAACTGTACATTGGAGGTGGTTGGGTGGGTGGGGTGGGGGTTGGGTAGGCGGGGTGGGGTAACTGTACATTGGATTATCGACGAAACCTTACTTGGTCCCAAGAAGAGGATCTCGTGTATTATTGGGTTAGGACATTTACTGTACATTGTAGTAGTACAGCTACTGTGTTTGTGTATGTCTGTGTGTGTGTGTAGGGGCCATATGGCGAAATATGTATACATTTACCATTGCCTACCTGTGTTAGTAAAATTGCAGTTTGCAATAGTACAGCTACTGTGTGTCTCTGTGTGTGTGTGTGTAGGGGCCTTGTGGCCTATTATTGTGAAATATGTATACATTTACCATTGTCTACCTGTGTAAAAGTATGCAGTTTGTAGTAGTACAGCTACTGTGTGTGTGTGTGTGTGTGGTGTGTGTGTGTGTGTGTGTGTGTGTGTGTGTGTGTGTGTGTGTGTGTGTGTGTGTGTGTGTGTGTGTGTAGGGGGCATATGGCCTATATTGTGAAATATGTATACATTTACCATAGCCTACCTGTGAAGGAGAAAGCACCTACCTATATACTCACCTGAACGTGTGTTTTAGTAAATAAAGCCTACAACAGATATTGATTTGACTTTCTTATCATTTCTTTTTAGGATGTCTAATGTCTGCAATGTGGGCCTTGCAGCTGGAGAGGAACTGTTTTCTGCAAAACCACACAGCTGGAGAGGAACTGTTTTCTGCAGTAGCTACTGTACCACCCAGCTGGAGAGGAACTGTTTTCTGCAGAACCACACACGCCTACCTATAGCCCATTGTTAAACCAAGAACCTAAGTAACTAACAAAGATAAAAAAAAGAAAAACACAAACCGCAACATTCAGAGCCAGCCATCAATGAATATCGTGACGCTACCCCCAACTCGGAAAACTGTGATCCAAATAGGATTAAAACTGCCAGAGTTATTGCTTTGACAGACAGACAAACAGACATACTTGTTCCATGAGAACAAACACTATCAGTATGCACCGTCAACTCTCATGGTTATCGGTAGAGAATAGGCTGGTTTTCAACACGGTTACATTTGTCAGGAACACTGTCTTTTCGTCTCAACCTGTTTTCTTATACAAACAAATTGTCAGATGCAGTCAGGTTCATTCTTATTTTACTAGGTCAGCCGATGATGGACAGATTATGTTACCACGTCCAAAATCAAATGCTTTAAAGAGGACTGTTGTTTATCGTGCCATCAATCATTGGAATAACTGCCCACTGAACATAAGTAAATTGAATAGCAAAGTGTCTTTCAAGTACCACCTAAGAATGCACTACTTAAATATGTGAGCAAATACTGTTCACATTTGGGAGTGGAAATACCTACTGTAGGAATGTAATAATGAAATATCTACTCATGACTCCATCATATCTCTCAACGGGTCGACCGCCAACCTAATTTCCTCCATCACTGCCTGATGAAGAGTATCAAAAGATTCCGGCTGTGCCTTTTTGTGCGCGTCAGTGAAGCGTATTTCAAAGTCTGCATGGAGTTTGGTCATGACTGAGAGAACAGCTTCACTTATTTCACTGACTTCGGATGGTTTTGGGGATAGTTTGCCGACCGGGGCCGGTGTACTCATGGCTCGGGTCTCCATAACAGTAACACCACAAAAAGTTGACGAAAGTAGTTGACAATCGACGAATCAACAAGAAAATCAATAACAAATAAAAATTAAATAAAGCCTAATCGGGTGAAAGGTGTATTTTAGCAAGTTAGTGAAACACGTCCTATTCCATGAGTGCCTGGCTCCGCCCTCGTTTGCTGCATATAATTTGAAGGAATGGACATGGAATGACCGGATGTGATGACACAGAAAGGATGGAAGAGCCGCAAGCCAACACTATTTATCAATGGATGGAGGAGCCACACATTGACTGGCAAAGAGCCGCATGCGGCTCGCGAGCCATGGGTTGGCCAACCCTGCGCCTTTTTGGTCCAACATTTGCATTGCACAAGAGGTGACATTTTTGCCAGTGTGACTAAGAGATACATTTAACTTAGGTTTATCAGTGTTGTACTTTAACCACAGTTTGACTGTAGCTATATTACATCTAGCCATGCCAAGACCAAGCCACGAGAGGAAAGAAGGTCAGAAAGAGAGGTTAGCGAGGGGATCAGTAATATATCTAATATCTTATCTTATTTTATTAGAAAGAAGATAAAGGAACAAGCCAACATTATGGGAAATGCACTTACCAATTTCCTCTTTGTGTGTTCAGTAGAAAGCTATCCAGCTGCAAGCTAGCCTAGCTTAGAACAAATGGAATGGAAACGGATACATAATCAACTAGCCTAAAAGTCCTAAAAGTCTGTGCCGACCAACTGGCCCCGGTATTCACTGACATCTTTAACCTGTCCTTAGAACAGGCTGTCATCCCCACCTGTCTGAAGAAGTCCACCATCATCCCTGTACCCAAAAAATCTACGCCCGCTTGCCTCAACGACTACCGCCCTGTAGCCCTCACTTCCATAGCCATGAAGTGCTTTGAGAAGCTAGTGAAGGGCTACATCTGTTCCTCCCTCCCCATCAACCTGGACCCCCTGCAATTTGCATACCGCCCTAACAGATCCACGGAGGATGCCAAAGCCCATGTGCTGCACACAGCAGCATCACACCTGGACAAGAGGCAGGGGAACTAAGTGAGAATGCTGTTCATTGACTACAGCTCAGCATTCAATACCATAGTCCCCTCCAAACTCATAGCCAAGCTCAGGGACCTGGGCTTGAACTATGACCTCTGCCAGTGGGTCTTGGACTTCCTGACGGGCAGACCCCAGGTGGTAAGAGCAGGCAACTGCACCTCCTCATCCATCACGCTCAACATAGGGGCCCCCCAGGGCTGTGTTCTGAGCCCCCTCCTCTACTCCCTGTACACACATGACTGCGTGGCACAGCGGAACAACAACACAATCATCAAATTTGCTGATGACATTTACATTTACATTTACATTTAGTCATTTAGCTGATGCTTTTATCCAAAGCGACTTACAAGTTCTGTACGACAAGACAGCAAGAAGGGTACAACTCTATCAGCTGAGTAACAATGTTCATCAAGTGTTGCGTGTTACAGTGTAGGTTCGTTTATTAGGACAAGTGCATGACAGTAAGGTTAGTCAGGGTTAGATTTTTTTTTTTTTTTTTTATAGATCATTTCAGATAATGGTTGAAGAAGTGAGTCTTTAGTCGACGGCGAAAGATTGGACGGGATTCGGCTGTCCTAACTGGGATGGGTAGTTCATTCCACCATTGTGGGGCAAGGACTGAGAATAGGCGGCTTCTCTTTGATGACCCTCCGGGAGCTTGGATAGGAGTAGGTCTGAGGCGGCCAGAAGATGCAGAGCGTAGGGGTCTTGAGGGTGTGTAGTTAGAGACCATTGACCGGAGGTAGGCGGGAGCGGTTCCCTTTGCCGCACGGTATGCTAGGTCGAGGGCCTTGAAGCGGATACGTGCAGCAATGGGGAGCCAGTGCAGGTCCCTAAGAAGTGGGGTGACATGGGCCGACTTCGGTAGGTTTGACACAGTAGTGGTGGGCCTGATCTCTGCCAACGACGAGAGGGCCTACCTGGAAGAGGTAGAGAATCTGTCACAGTGGTGTCTGGTGGAGAACTGCCTCTCCCTGAACGTCAGCAAAACAAAAGAGATGATTGTGGACTTCAGGAGGTCAGGGGTCAAGGACTACAGCCCCCTCAGCATCGACGGGGCACCGGTTGAGAGAATGAACAGTTTCAAGTACCTCGGAGCCCACATATCCGAGGACTTGACATGGACCACACACATTGACAGTGTTGTGAAAAGGCACGACAACGCCTCTACTTCCTCAGGCGCCTAAGGAAGTTCCAAGTCAGTCAGAAGATCCTTAGGAACTTCTACTCATGTACAATCGAGAGCATCCTGACTGGCAACATCACCTCCTGGTTTGGGAATAGCACTGCACAAGACCGTAGCAGACTACAAAGAGTGACACGTTCAGCCGAACGCACAATTGGAGGGGGGCTTCCCACCCTCCAGAACATTTACAACAAGCGGTGCAGGGGGAAGGCTAAGAGAATCATCAAGGACTCCAGCCACCCGAACAACTGCCTCTTTAAACTGCTGCGGTCAGGCAAGCGATACCGGAGTCTTAAGGCGAGCACAGAAAGACTCAGAAGAAGCTTCTATCCCCAGGCCATCAGGCTGCTCAACGAACAATAAACACTATGCAACAACCATCAAATGCACACAGCACACACATCCACACGCACACACTCACTTTAAACAAACAACTCACTGCAGCACCCACTTTACACACTTTAGAACACCTAAACACACTTTACACTTTATATTTATTGGTAAAGGATTTGCACTACAACTCGTACACCTTACTGTAAATTGTACCTAAATTGTACCTCATCCCATTTCTGCTCTGCACTATATAGTATTGTATATTAGTACATTGCATAGTATATTGTATGGTAACTCAGTTACTTCTATTCTGCATCGAACATTGTACATATGTCTATACTGAACACTGTGACCTCTATTTTTACTTCTATTTTACATGCTATACTATTTTATTTCATACTTATCTTGTCTAACACAGTCTCTGGAGCGAAACAGTAAGAAGCATTTTGTATAAAAGTATTCTGTACTTCTGTATGACAACTATTAAAGAAACTTGAACTTGAACTAGTTTAATACCCTGAGAGAGGTGTTTTTGGCCAACAGCTGGACTAACTGGTCCATATCTGAGAGGAAATTAGTATCTATCTTCTTGTCTGACTCGACTGAGAAGAAACATATTTCCCATAATGTTCCTTTAACCTCTTAAGCCCGATCGGCCCCGTACCGGTCCGAGATTTATTTATAAATAGATCAATACAGTCCGTATTAAGTGATGTTGTGTTTCTTTTTCAAATGTAGCGAGAGTAAAGACCCTAACCCTATCAAAACAGCAGTCAAATGGTATATTTTCGATACTATGTTTGTTTATCAATGATTTTAAGTGTTATTAGAGAAATATGAGCTTATAAAAATCTTTGCGCATTGCATCGGAAATCTGAGGATTTAGACGTGAGGACAGGAAGCCGCCATGAAATCGTTGTAGTCCTAAGAAAGAGGAGATCCAGCACTTTTGATGGATGCCTAAAAACTACACTACCCAGCTCACACCAGCTGCAGACAACGGAAGTCCAACCATTTTTGTCCAACCAAAAGTTTATGTGATTGTCCTGTTTATGTTATTGCCATAAAATACAACGTATATTGTTTATGTACCTTTCTGTGAACGTCTAGAAAAAAACGTGTCTCAATCCGGTATAAAATGTCGGAGATACGGACATTATACAAAAGTAACTGTACTTACAGTAGATTTCATTTACAGTCTTTTCTGCCCTATACCGGGCACCTGGTGGTACTAAATCCAGATTTAACTCTGCCATTGGAAAGAGAAGATTTTGCCCGATCCATAGATGTATGACATTGCCATAATAAGGTAATAGGCCTGATATTCTATATTGATATTTCATATTGCATGTGTCCGGATGGCAAAATGCAGTACTGTATCTACAAAAAAAACTGTAAATCATCTGCCCTTTGTAGATTCTATTTTTAGTATACCTGATCTCAACGAGGTGCTGAATGAGCTCATTGGCATTAACCTGCAATGAGTCTCCTGGCCATTTTAGTTTTAGTTTTTGAGGACTGCATACTTTTTTTGCAAACCAAAACAACATACTTTATACTTATAGCACATGCATGAGCCTGGTCTCTTGAAAAATTCACTTTTAGTGCCAACGTAATAGAGTAACATAGGTCTGAATTTGAGTTGTAGAGGTAGTATTTCCCCAGAAGGTGGTATGGCTTACAAATCCATACGGACCCATAGCATGAAGCCTTATGTAGTACATGTCCACATTTCATAAAGATCCATTCAGAAATTAGTGATTAGGAGTGATTTTGGTAAACTGTGTACAAAAGAAAAACTCAGTTTTCTCATAGACTTCAATTCATTCGGCTGTTTTTCTCTTCCTGTTTTCGCTCGTTAGTTATTTTTTGTTTTGTCATTGGCTACAACCATCCACAATCATTTTCGAGATCGGATCTAGATTGACGGAACTACTGCGCCAAGAGTCGGGAGTGGTATTTTGCGCAATACCATGTACTTTGCACAAGCCTCAAATACCGGCATTTAACTCCAGAACCCCTGAACGGATTTTGTTGGATTTTATCACTATCGACAGGCAACAAATAAGCCTTCAATTTGATTTATATATTGTATTACAAAATATGCACACCCGAGCCACTAGGGGTCGCCAAATCGTCCTAAAAAGGGGCCACATGTGGGCCCCCGCATGCTAAGAGGTTATTTTGGTCAATGTTAGCATGGTGTCATTCACCCTCAAAGATTTATTCACCACAGACAATTTACTCAAGCATAGTAACAGACACAATATTTCTGACACTGGGAATACATTCCCTGGCGTCCATAAATGTCCCTAGATACCAAGAACATGCAAATGGCCTTATAGAAGTGGAGTAATCTTCCATTTACTTGGGTATGTACTTTTAGGCAAATCTTCTGAAAATATGAATAGGGCTTAACAGGTTAACCCTTTTCCCGCCAATCACGTCGTACGACGGGTTTCAAGTTCATGCGAATTCTGCCAATAACGGCGTACAACGTGTTTCAAGTTCATATTTCATATTTTCGTCATGGTATTCATATTTAACTCACGGAGCCTTGTCATATGCTGCAGGAGCCATCACAACTCTGCAACGCTTCAATACTGCCACCTGGTGGCTGATTGGCGAGTTGCAACCGGAAGTGGATCTCTTGTGATCCCGGTGCGTCTGCCTATTCCGTCCGGCCACTCGTTTATCGTCGCGGGACTCAATACACACACTGTGGATATGGATCCGTTGCCATAACTCAATAATCCACATGATTTGGGCGTATATTAGTATTATACAAACCGGAACTGGATCGCATCGATCCACATCACATAACTGGGATCTGTTTGCTCCACTCTCATCGCCCAACGGTACGAGGAGACTGACGTGAGTTTCAGCGTTTTTCTTTATCATTTTCGATACAAACTGCTCTGATTTATATATCACCCATACTACATAAATCATTTAACGTCGGTTACGGAATTATAAACGACCCCCCCCCCCTCCGTTCACCCGCGGATGATCAGTCATAACGTTTAGGACCATGTACAGTTGACATTTTTAATATAACGTTGATCGGTATCAAATGGCATTTGATAATCTAATATATGCATTTATGTCTATATCTCACGTTCTAGGAAATACTGCAGAAAACGATAAAAACATATTTATATTCATATTTTCGTATGAATGTGTGAATGAATGAAAAAGTAAAACGTTCCTACATCCTGAACGATAGCTAATCGATGAATGGGCTATAGTAATGTCAATTTACCAATACAATTTAAAAAGTTATAGCCCTGCAAAGAAGGTGAACATCTCCATAGACTTACAGTACTGGCAGAGAATGGTTTAGGATGATCAAAGTGGTGGCAGAGAATGGGTTAAAGGTATCCAACCTTTTTCTTGTGAAGTCACAAAGGGTCTATGTTCTGGTTCTGATGAGATCAGAACCGGTCTGCTCTGCGTTGTGTTATCCCTTAAAAGCCCTATTGTACTTTCAAAAGACCAACTGGTCTTGTTCGACAGCAGCTAAGCAGGAGAAATGAAGGAGAAGGTGTACCAGCATCTGTTTAATTCAAAGTTAAGAGTGTAATTACAATGGTTCTGGTTCAATTAAAATAAAGAACGCCATAATATTGACGGTACCAAAGCACTATGCCGCTCGCCCTCAATATTAGACTAAGAAATCAGATTATAGAGACTAACGAATTATTGAATTGTCTTTGGTCTTTGTTGTCTTGCTGACAACAAAGGATTCTGTTCTCGTTCCAAAAGCGTGTTCTCCTTGTTCTCCTCTGGTCGCGTCGTCCTCTGTGTGAAGGTGGGTGTCGTCCTGTGTTGTTCCGTTTCAGAGTGTTTTTCCACAGTCACAACGCCCCCCCTTTTATCAAAAGCCGGGAGTGTCTGCGTGATGTCACCGGAGTGACGTCCAGCAGATGTTTTCCTCCAATCACGGCCTCTCTAAGTTTGAATTTGAAATAGAAGGTTGTCCTCAGTAAGCCAACCCTCTCTAATTTGTTTCAGATCAGAGAACTAGATTCCGTCTAAACTAACTTAATACTTTGGTTATTAACCCCAAGATATATATATTCGAATTGAGATTGATTTCATACACACAGAGATATCATTTTTGAATAGTTTCTCTTGATGCTAAATGAGAATCACAGTAGTTTTATCATTAAGCCCCCTTCTATAGTATTCTAAGCATCTTCGTTTAACTTAAATCCATATCTATTTTATACAGTTATTATTCAGCACTTTGTGTTTTCCAATGTAGTTTAAGAAGTGGCTTAATTTCAAACTCTGTGATTCTTATTCATAAACATGGCATTTTTCATATCATTATATTTGAACCGTGTCGAGCCTTAATTTAGATTAAATTAGGTCCATTATCCCCTACTTTCCCTCATCCCCTCTTCCCCCTTTCCTTTCCTTTCCTTGCCCTATTTTTTGTCCTGATTGTAAAGCGACCTTGGGTTCTATGAAAGGCGCTATATAAATTTGATTTATTATTATTATTATTATTATTAACACCACCAGGCTCGTCACAATAGCCTATATATTTATAACATAATACTGAATTGACCAACAGTACAGCTCACATCTCCACCTACAGCCTCTCAGTCAGAACTATGTATATAATTCTGCTACATAACTCTTATAACTGTGCATACAGTTTTGGACCCGTAGAGATCTGTACATATCCATATACTATACAAGTGGGTTATGTTTGTATCGAATCTTTCCTGTGTATCTTATTTTTTATATTTTATATTTGTACTTCATACCTCACCATACTGTAGCCATTGTAACAGAGCAATTTCCCCACACCTTTCTCATACATAGACTAGAGAGATCGATGTCGGAACTCCGTTCCCCCAAGACATTAGAGACAGACTCAGAGTCTCTCTCTCTTTTCCAATCCCACCCCGAGACCTGTCTTTTCCCTTCACTGCCTTCCCTTAGGTGATAATTTCTCTCTTTGATAAGGAGAGGGAGATTACATTTCAAAGCGACAATTAAAAGCTCTCTAGGAAAAACTAGCTAAGCACGTCACCACCCCCTCAGGATGTTCTCGTAGTGGGGGGGGGGGGGGGGGGGGGGGGGTGTGAAGACATTCTAACATGCACTCCTTCAGTGTTAGCAATGTGGTTCTTTATTAACTAGTTATTGAAACATAATCCTTCTGTGAAATGTTATTTTACCTCTCACCCCCGCTCCACATTAAAGGATGAAATGACTGGTAAATGGGAAGGGAGAACATGGCCATAGGCATGGAGACAAGAAGCAGTTGATGTCTGCAGTGGCTGCTGGTATGCTGTAAGCTAGGGGTTAAGTGTCTTGCTCAAGGACACTTTGACACGCTGCCTGGGAGGAGGGGAAATCGAACCAGGAACCTCTGGATAACCAGACGACTGCTCTACCTACCGAGCCACTGTCACCCCGTATTTATTCAATGTTCTTGCTGGGTTTGCGTTTGGGGATAGTTTTATGGGTGGAAAGGTGGGTGCAATGTTGAAGGGAATGATCTATGCATGCCTTGGAGTTCATGTATTTCTGTCTGAGACATGATGTTGATGCATCCAAGAATGTCTGGGGACTGGGGAATGCAATATGTACTGTCTGGGAGGAGGGGCTGACCGTATGCATTTGATTGTCAATTGTGTTTATGCATGCTGAAGATATATGTTGGGATATATTAGTGTGTAGTCTCTCTCTCTCTCTGGTAAATTGTGTAGTTGGGTCTATCTCTCCCTCTTTGGCTTATGTGTTCTCCTCCTCTTTTCAATCTGTGGAGGTTAAACTGACTGGTTAATGGGGTATGTCTGGGAGTGTTTGCATTGCATTCATTTATTTTGCATTTATTTTAAATTTGTTGGACCTTATGGTGTTCTTGTTTTGTTTCTTGACTTATTGTGATCTTGACTTCTTGACTTGTTTAAAGAAGACGTGTCCGGCCCATGGGGACATTAACGTGTGTTGTCGGGCCTTTGATTTGATTTGAAATTTGATTTAAGCTGCTGAGCAGAAACACTGCAGAGCCACTCACTGAAAACTGATACAAATAGAATATGTCTCATTATGTACTGAACAAGAGAAAAAGAGAGAGAGGGAGAGAGAGGGGGGGGGGGGTCAAGAGAGAGATACATAGAGACAGAGGGAGAGCTAGAGAGAGAGGGGAGCAAGAGAGAGAGACAGAGAGCAAAGGGAGAGCTATAAAGAGAGGGAGGGAGAGGACGAGGGAGAACGTAAGGTTATGTATATAACCAAGTTCTATGAATACTGGTGACGCTCAGCGTCATTCTGCACTAACCTCACTTCATGCACAGCACTGAATAAAAAACTCCACAATGTACCTTTACATACCGACATCCGTCTGGCCACACCCCTATCCGCTTACCTTCATAAGCAGGTGTGTGGTCACCTACTCGCCTCCTTCCCAAACTTTCACCACAAGGCGAGGTCAAGGGCCGCAGTGGCGTCCTGACGCTGAGCGTCACCAGTATTCATAGAACTTGGTTATATACATAACCTTACGTTCTATTTCATACTGGTTTCCGCTCAGCGTCAGACCGGAGAGGACCGAGCCCCCCGACCCTCCCTAATGGAGGGATACCCTCCCTATTGGAGGACGGGAGGGAGACGGATCCGACCGTGCGAAGAGGAACTCGAGCAACTCAACGCACAGGGTGAGCAGACCCCACGACTACGCACACGCACAACCCGCATGCCACCAGGGAACGAACGGAAGGAACAAACCTTGTTACTGCCCCCAAAATCACGGGGTCAAGAGCAAACTCAACCCCGCGGCAAGGCCGTAGCAGCGGAGTGCGAAGGAAGACCCAGACCCACTGAAGGGACTGGATCCCCTGGAAAAATGGGGGCCCGGAGAGGTCAATGACGCCAAGCATCAAGACCTCACCAGGCGGTTACTTAGTGACACCGCCCCCCACATCGCCAGCGTATTCGGACAGGGCCCCTCCAAGAGCGGGCCCTTCCCCCCACTAGTACGCCGCCTGGCACACTGACCCTGCAACACAGGCAGTCAGCATGGCCGTAACTTGAAGCACTCAAAAGGCTAACCATAACGGAAGCAGGCAGCGCACCGGGTCGATCCCTTAAACCAGGCAGCAGGCTTTAGACCCGAGCCTGGAGCACTGCGGACGAGACAGGCGCATAAGGGGTCAACTGAAAACAGCACCCCGGCGGAAGGGGCGTATGCTGGCATTGTTGCGCACCATGACAAAGCCTCCACCAAAAAAAACCCACCCAGAGGGGTCGAGGCAGAGAAGGCTGACACGATTGGCAGACGTCATGAACGTGCAGGGGCACACTCAACCAGGTAACCCGGGAGTTGACTCTGCTCCAACACACCAGGGAATCAACCACCCTCTTGGTACCACATGCGGTGGTTGTTCCTATAACCCCTCAAGAAAAAACTCAAACACACCTGCGGGTATATCACCGCAGTACAAGTGTTTCAGTTTTCAAAAAAGGGTTATTCCAGGCCTACGGGTAGACGAAACACAACTTCGGACCGGGCCCGGCGGCTCGGGAAGCACACAGGGCTACCAGAGGAGGTCCAGAAGACCACCCCAACAGCCCCCTCTTTGCCATGCGTGAGAGAGGAGCGAAAATAATGGAGAACCAGCCCCTTTATGATAGTGCAGAGTACAATATGTACCCAACAAAGGGTCTCCATAACGCCTAACCCTGTGACACCCGGGCCGACCCGGCATTTCCCCCCCCCGAAAAAAGCACAAGTCCCTCAGGGTACCAGAACAGCAGATCTGCGTCCCCGGCGGACAACGGGTTAACTGACCTGAACCAGCGCGACCAGAACCAGTCCCGTGCCCTAACCACGCCGACATGCCCACTCCAGGAGAGGGGGTAGGTATGCGTGTCGATCTAAAACATGAAAAGAGGGCGCCACCCAGACGGTCCCATTTGTACCGCGCTCAGTGGCCCACCCCAAGGGCGTGAGACCCCTCTACCTATGTTCTGATCTATTCCGTTAACATCCCCCAGATATGAACGAGAATCCGTCGAGACCCAGTAACAGGCGCTCGGAAGAGGAAAAAATCCCCCATCCCAGTTGCCCTATAAAAACGCTGTTTTAATAACGAGCAACCAAGGCGTACTAGCCTCCTGCATGATTCTTATCAGAAAACACCCCGAGCCAGCACTATGTACGTGTCGAGACCCAAACACATCAATGGATTGTCTAACCAGACACCAGACATTGGTCCTTCAAGTTGCCTGGGAGAACGACAAGAAGTTGTCGTGCTTCATATTCTTCACTCTTTTTATTATTAAAAAGAAAGAAACACCGACTGACATGAATCCCACGTGACGCGGCCGAGGGTAAATTTTTTTTACATTCTTACATCCCGCCACTCTCACCACAGAGAGGAGACGGGAATTCTCAGAGAGACTTCCCACGTGAGCCATAGATTGAAAAGTCACGGTAACATTGAGTCATGTGACCAACAGACTCAAGTCACATGTATATCGAGTGTAGTAGAACAGTAAGTTCCTACTCTCTGCCCCGACAACTTGACAATAACAGACCCTACATACGGGTCTGAAAAAAACTCACGGAAGCCGTCGTCCAATAGAAACGTGCCTAGCGACGTTTGCTATGACGGGGGGAAACCCAGGACTCAACCGCCTGTGATAGGTGCGGAGTCAGGGAACCCCCCCCCCCCCCCCCGTGCCAAGCTGCCTAACTGACCGAATGAAAAGAGAGTCCCAGAAACCCCCTGACCAATCAGAAGAGGGAAGGAGGGGTTTATCCGGTACCCCCTCGCAAGCCCAACCCTTGCATACGACAACAACAAATAGCCATATGATACCTTAAGTAGCCAATATGCTAATGAACAGCGCAAGCTAATTCAATGCACGCTAGCCACAGACACATCTGTGAACAGGGTTTATAACAAGGCCAAGTTATATATGTGTGAACCCGACACCCGTATCTATGTTGTAAGACACAGAAAATCTGATAGAGAGAGAGCGGCATGAGCCGCGGTACTTTTTCATACGAGCATTACTGCAGACCAACACAATAGTGTTGCGGCTCAATATCACTGTTTAAGCACACAACTAACCTCTACCTTTATGTGAAGATTCAGGTCGAGGCAGAAAAAACCTTTTTCAACAGAGTGAAAGCTGCAGGCCTTGCTTAAGCTCTAACATGAATGTAGCGTCTAGCCCTCCTATCAAACCCATACTAGCGAAAGATTCACACGTCGTATCCCCATCATATGTTTGGTGAATAAACACACAGTTTTTAACAAAAAATACATTTTTAGGAGGGACTCTTTATTTTCTTTAATTTTTTATCCACTTTTTCTCCCATTTTCTATATTTTCTCCCATCCCAATTTCGTATCATCCAATTCAACCCTCCCCTGTCACGAACGCTGTTTCTTGCCTCCCACAAGCCGGCTGCAATGTGGACTAAGTAATACATAGCACAAGTCCCCTCCGGTACTTGAGGTAACAGCAGTCGCATCTTTTCACCCGCAGCTCGATCTCTCAGTGGCGAGGAGTAACGCGTGGGAGGCTCACGCTGCCCCCGACACTTCCTGATTCTACTGCGCAGGTGCACCAACCGACCTGTAGGAGTCGCTGTCCACAACGCCCGATCCCCACCCATCAGTTTCCTACCCCCTAATACGGCCAATGTGTATTAGTATGAACGACCAGCTAAACTGAAAGCAATGTGGAGCGCTGGGCTCGAACAGGCAAGCCCAGCGTCTCCGTCATTCGTGGCGAGCGCCTTGCCCACTACGCCACGTAGCCGCCCGCGGACTCTTTATTTTCTATAAACAAATCATATTTGGGCCGGGAAGGGAACGGGGGGACCACAGAGGAAAAAAGTCAACTTTTTTCAGCTACGCCTGCCACGAGCCGCTCGGGACTTGCCACCCCGGGGAGCCCCGGAGGGATGGTAAACGATCGGAGGCTGGTCATGACGATCCCTACCGTCACCTCCGGGCGTAGATGGGCCGGCTGCAGTGGCGGAGGCGCCGTCTCTCTTCCTGGCCTTCTTTGCCGAAGTTCCAGCAGTGGCGGTGGTAGCAGCGGCGGCTACGGCAGCGGAACCCCGACGACGAGCCTGCCGTCGGAACGCTCCTCCTGCATCTCCCTGCAGGTTGAGGTCATCAATTGCAGTGCCGACCCGAAAAGTCGAGCATCGGAGAGGGGTGCCGTCAGAAGTGGAGTCCTCTTCTTCTCCGGCACACGCGCCTGCTCCAGCCAAAGGTGGCGCTGGACTAGAGTGGCCAGGGTGCGTACTTTCCCAGCGGCTATGGCCTGCGGCTGGATCAGATGCAGGATGGCTCCTGCCGACTGGGCGAGCTGATCATGTTGCAAATCAGTCAGCTCCGTACCGCCCGTCAGTATCCCGGACATGAATCTCGCCAGCTGCGCGATGTTAGAAGTGGCAGCCAGAGATTGCGTCGCGGAGATAAATGACTGGTCACTCCAGAAAGCCAACCGCCTCGCCGATTTCCCTTGGGGAACCGGCTTCCGTAACGGCTCCCACACCACCTCAGGACAAAGGAGCGCCGCCATCGGCCTATCAAGCCGAGGCACGCCCTCCTTCATGCCTTCTACCAAACCCACCTCCCTCGTGACTTGCATGTAGGCGGGGGTAAGGCCCATGATGTGGGAGACCACCTGTCCCTGACGGACGTAGGCCTCCATTTTGGGGAAAAATGGACAGACAACGTCCACTCCTCTCACCGGACGGCGTTGCCATAGATGACCTATGAGATCGTCAGGAATAGGAACAGGCAGTGGCTGCGGCAGCGGCACAGCGTTTGCGACTGCCGCCGCCGCCGCCATGAGCTCGGGGAACAAAGCATGCAGTTCCCCCTGCATACTTTCCCCCACCGAGCTCGCGTCCCTCACATGCAGCAGACTACTGGTTAAAGAGCCACATTCTGATGTGGCTGATAGCAGGGCATCCCGCCGCCGAGTCGGAGGTTCTAACCCAACATCCGTGTACGAGGAATCCCAAGGAGACATCTCACCCCCCTCCAGTGTTACCTGGACGGGCAGCGGACATGTCTCCACGGGGCTTCGAACAAGAACCCGTCCGCTTCTACCATGTAGTCCTGTTTCCATCGGCCATGGAGAATCAGACGCATCCTCATCCGGCTCCAGCAACTCACCAAAACCAGGCCCTTCGCATCTACAAGCCACCATCTTGCGACGGGAGCAAGCCGACGCAAAAAGTTTGCGTCTCAAATCCCCCGCAACCAGAGGAGCCGGCCGCCCAACAGCGGACGACTCCCCGGAGGCAGAGGAACCAGAGCCGGAACCAGGCCATCGCACAGGAGACGGCGCTGGTGCACCAGCTCCTTGGAGAGGCAAACTATCCATCGGACGCCTACCGGGCGTGGCTGCCGACCACGAAAGAGGCCTCAACCCCGCTCCAAGACGCACGACAGAGGAGGCAATGGAGAACCGCTGGTGAAGGGTGACGTTGCTAGCGCGACCCTCCGAGGTAAACATTATGACTTAGCTTTTTTCTTTTTAAATATATGAGAGAAGAAAAAAGCAAGAAGAAATGTAAACACGTATCAACTTTCTTCGCTAAACAACCTTGTCAAGTGTGGTATATACCAAGGCACTTCCTTGTGGTGAAAGTGAAGAAGGAGGCGAGTAGGTGACCACACACCTGCTTATGAAGGTAAGCGGATAGGGGTGTGGCCAGACGGATGTCGGTATGTAAAGGTACATTGTGGAGTTTTTTATTCAGTGCTGTGCACGAAGTGAGGTTAGTGCAGAATGACGCTGAGCGGAAACCAGTATGAAATAGAACTAGAGAGAGGGGGCAGAGAAAGGGGGAGAGCTAGAGAAAGAAAGAAAGACAGACTGGTTCTTGCATGGGTCTTTTGAGTGTGTGTGTGTGTGTGTGTGTGTGTGTGTGTGTGTGTGTGTGTGTGTGTGTGTGTGTGTGTGTGTGTGTGTGTGTGTGTGTGTGTGTGTGTGTGTGTGTGTGTGTGTGTGTGTGCACGGACATGTGTGTATGTATTCGTATCTTGAAGATGTTCGCAGTAAATCATCAGTCTTGTTGTGGTTCTATAAAGAGCTCTTGAATCCAAGCCTTTTCACCAAGTTATGCATCTCCATCAATCAGTCACAGTCACACAGCTCAGCTCCATCTAACCCGGCTGGGAGAGACACAGATGTCTGGAGACATAAACGGCTCCATCTAACCAGGCTGAGAGAGACACAGAAGCACTCGCTCCCCACAAAGTGTTGATGACACATACAGAACATTTCACACATAAACATTCCAAACAAAACATGTCAAAGATCTCCTGTAAAACCCATCTTTCAATATATCTAAAACAAAGATTAACACAACATTCCTTTCTTGTATATACTTAAGTTGTACCCACCCACTAAGATTTATTAACTACATTCTGTTACAGCTATCATCATCAAGTGGAATAAACATTGTCATAACTTGCAATAACAGCATAACTATATCTATCTATCTGCTAGTCTGTCTGCATGACAGCTGTAGACACAATCAGTACTGACTTTAATTTGTCTGTTGCTTCATTAGGGGGAGACTGTGTCAGACTCGTATACCTTCTATCTATCCCCCTCTCTCTCTATCATCTCTCTCTTTCTCTCTAGCTATTCTCCTTCATGATTTAGTCAAAATATAAACTAAGCAGTCTAGACTACTTGCAGACTAGACAAAATGCGGATGTACCAAGCTCCACTAAAATATAAAACCAGTCCTCATTATATTCCAAATGTCTTCTGCTTGCCTCCTTCAATTTATGTCAACCCGTCTCTTCCTCTTTCTGTTAATTTGTGTATCTCTCTCTCCCTTACCTCTCCCTCTCTCCCCAAACTTTCACTTTCTATCTCCCTCCCTGCTGTCTCCCTCTCTCTGCCCCTCTCTCCATCTCTCGCTGACCATTTCCCCCTCTTTTTGTCCCTCTCTCAATCCCCCCCTTCTCGGGGTGATTAACTTCGTTACTGTTTCCATAGTGACGACTTTAATGATGGTGGGCTTCAGAGCTATTAACAGCCTCTCCAGCCCAACACACTCCTCTGGGGGGAAGACAACAACATGTGGAGTGGGGTAACTTGGCAATTGATAGACAGTGACAGCATGTTCAAGTGTCAAGTTTCTTAGGGCGGCTACGTGGTGCAGTGGGCAAGGCGCTCACCATGAATACTGGAGACGCTGGGTTCGCCTGTTCGAGCCCAGCGCTCCACATTGCTTTCAGTTTAGCTGGTCGTCCGTACTAATACACATTGGCAGTATTAGGGGGTGGGAAACTGATGGGTGGGGATCGGGCGTGGTGGACAGCGACTCCTACAGGTCGGTTGGTGCGCCTGCCAGTAGAATCAGGAAGCGATGAGGGCGGCGCCCCTCCAAAGCGCAGACCCCTGACGCTGAAAGATCGCGCTGCACAGGTGAAAAGATGCGACTGCTGTTACCTCGAGTATCGGAGGGGACTCGTGCTATGTATGACTTAGTCCACATTGCAGCCGGCTTGTGGGAGGCAAGAAACAGCGTTCGAGACAGGGGAGGGTTGAATTGGATGATACGAAATTGGGATGGAAGAAAAATAGAAAATGGGAGAAAAAGTGGATAAAAAAAATAGTTTTAAGTTTCTTTATTAGTTGTCATACAGAAGTACAGAAGCTTCTTTCTGTTACGCTCCAGACTGTGCTAGACAAAAATAGATAAGTATAAAATAAAATAAAATAAGTATAGCAAGTATAAAATAGAAGTCACGTACGTAGGCACAAGTGTTCAGTATGTTCAATGCAGAGTAGAAGAAACTGAGTTACCATACAATATACTATACAATATACTAATATACAATATACTATATAGTGCAAAGCAGAAATGGGATGAGGCACAATTTAGGTACAATTTACAGTAAGGTGTAATGAGGTATGGGTTGTAGTGCAAATTCTTTACCAATAAATATAAAGTGTGTTTAGGTGTTCTAAAGTGTGTAAAGTGGGTGCTGCAGTGAGTTGTTTGTTTAAAGTGAGTGTGTGCGTGTGGATGTGTGTGCTGTGAGTGCATTTGATGGTTGTTACATAGTGTTATTGTTCGTTGAGCATCCTGATGGCCTGGGGATAGAAGCTTCTTCTGAGTCTTTCTGTGCTTGCCATGAGACTCCGGTATCGCTTGCCTGACATGCAACTGTAATACCATGACTTGCACAGGTAGTAGTAGTACTATTAGTAGTAGTGCTAGTGATGATGATGGTGGTGGTGGTAGTAATAATAATAATAATAATAATAATAATAATAATAATAATAATAATAATAATAATAATAATAATAATAATAATAATAAACGTTATTTTTATAGCACCTTTCATACAGAAACTGCAGCTGTGCTTCACAACAGGAAAAAGAAACACATAAAGTGCAGACATATAAAATCAGAGTTTTTCACATTAGGATCTAACATCCCAACAGGCCACATTGTTTATGGTTTGATTGAGTTTTAAATAGACAATAATAAAAAGAGTAAGATAAAATAGTGCAATAGTGCAGTGCAATAAAATAGTAGAAGAGAATAGATCAAATAATATTTTTACAGTGCAATAAAATAGTTCTGGATTACTGTTCAACAGTTCAAAGTCATCTTTACCTTCTCTGTTTGGTATCCACAGTTTAAAACTTGACAGTCTTTCCTCCTGTTTGATACCCACTTTGACCTTTCGAACCTCCCACCCAGGGCAAACCTCCCTCTCAGGGCGCAGTTCCCTCTCTCAGGGTGCAGTTCTAGGCCTGGGTCCTACACAGTTTTAATCTTAAAGCCTGACAGTCTCTTGTTTGATACCCACACAGTTTAATACCGGACAGTTTTTAACCTGTGAGTGTATTAGAAGGTGTCGTATATTTTAAGAGTGTCTCTGGTTGTGTGGTTGGCCACCGGCCGAAGATGCAAGTGTAGGTCTGTATAATGAAGAGTCACAACGATGGTCTTGGAGCACTCAATTGCGAGAAGTTGTTTATTTCAAAGCGGCCCACACGGTCGCCTTCAAACAAGGTTTTCTTCTCAAAACTGCACTCTGTGGGAACTTCAGCATACCGGCTATGACATGGTATACTTAGTCTCTTTCTAATAAAAAGTATTGGTTTTACAAGTTCTGATATTCGTCTAACAAAAAGTTCTTAAGCAGGCCTCAGCAGAAGTAGAGCAGGAATCTTCATCTCGATTGGGAAGTCGCGTTGTTAAATCTTCTTCATCCTCTCTCGTTCGTCTGTTCTTTTTTCTCCATCCTCCTGTATCGATCTTTTAAAACCAACTCAGCCCGCCTCTTGCCCACGTCATTTTGCATGCCGCTTGCAAGTTGCTCAGCCAATCACAGTTTTGTGGCCAGTTTGGTAACTGGGGGAGTCGTTCTAGACACTCCCCTTCCCCGTATTTAGAGGAGATTAGTTTTATCCTGATTAAAACAGTACACTTATCAATTTCAAATAGACACATATATATTGTTTGGTAGCTTTTATAAACAAACACATTGCTTCTTTTGTTATCATTTGTACCTTCTGTATAACTGAAAAAACAGAGTAGTTCCAATCATTTCAGTAGTTATGCTTACAACCATTATTATTAACCCAGTTCCTCTATTTCATGGCTCTCGTAATTTCCTCCAATGCTTATTTTAAACAGTCCTAGTCATGACCTCATCAAGTGTTTTAGCCTGTTGTATCAAGTGCTTTTAACCTATTTTATCAGCGTGATCCCATTCTGGATACACACAAGCAATCATCAAAACATTTCGGAGGCTGTTTTTACTTACAGTTTGTTGACTTGCTTTGTTTGGGAGGACTCTGGCTCCGAGGGAAATGCCGGACCCCACTTCGGATATCGCAAAAGCAAGGGCAGAGTTGAAGTCCATAGAACTACTCATTGTGGATCTCCTTGGCCGTCAAACTGAAATCCTGTCTCGGTTGGAACGTTTGGAGCCGTCTGACGATGCCCACTCGCCTACTCGTTCATCATGGGCGACCGTCGTGAGAGGTAAAAGGAAGCTCTCGCTTCCTCTGTTTGATCCTATGGACTCCCCTCAACTCTCCAACCGGTACGCTCCCCGGGAGCATGTCTATGTTCCCCGGGTCCTATGTTCCCCGGGTTCTATGTTCCCAGCTTTGATTGATTGATTGATTGAATTGAAAATTTTAGACCACCAGCCCTGATTCCAAACTCTAACCTTAACCAGTTCGAAAGAGGGCCTAAGCTTAACCGTTCGAAACAAGGCTGACATTAATAATTAATAAAATAATAAAAATGTATAAAATTTTCAATCTATTAAACAATCAAAGCGGGGAACATAGAACCCGGGGAACATAGGACCCGGGGAACATAGGGATGATCCCCGCTCCCCTGTCTGAACGCTCCGAAGCCTCTGTTTTTTTCAGAACGGGCGCTCCGCTCTAATGTTGTGGCTCCACTGGCTGACTTTCCTACGTTAGCGATAGCTGACAGTAGCAAGCCCCGCACCCCTATACAGCAGCTTGAGCGTGGATGTAGAGCTGCATGCCGAAATGATAAACGCTCTGCTCCAAGTCCTTCACCCCCTCACACCAACGTTTCAAACCCCCGATCCCCCTCTCCTGCCTGTAAACGCTCTCGGCTGTCCTCCGCCTCCCCCACGGCCCCCAGTGTCACCTGTGTTCCTAGCTTAACAGATGCAAATGCTAGCTCTGTTGATACTAGTGTAACGGGGAACCCCGTGGGTATGTCCACAGTCACGGAAACAGGTGTGTTGACGAGTGACTGTGGCAGTGCGGGCTGGTAAATTAAACTCACTTCCCCATAACAGGGTTAACAGACGCATAGGTACGGTAGTTAGGAGTGAATTCACTTCTTAGTGCAGCGGCCTGTGTCGTCGCCCGCGTACGCGGGAGCCCCCTGTTCGACTCCCCCTCGGGACATTCTCATTTAACATCAAACATAACGCAGACCAGTATGATCCGTCACAGTGGTGCCCAGTGACCCGGATGTCCTGAGGGGTGTGAGTTTAGGGAGGTGAGTGTAACGGGGAAGCCCGTGGGTATGTCCACAGTCACGGAAACAGGTGTGTTGACGAGTGACTGTGGCAGTGCGGGCTGGTAAATTAAACTCACTTCCCCATAACAGGGTTAACAGACGCATAGGTACGGTAGTTAGGAGTGAATTCACTTCTTAGTGCAGCGGCCTGTGTCGTCGCCCGCGGACGCGGGAGCCCCCTGTTCGACTCCCCCTCGGGACATTCTCATTTAACATCAAACACAACGCAGACCAGTATGATCCGTCACACTAGCAGCCCATCAGCTGACTCAAACCCTCTGCTGCCAGCTCATATCAGACACCGCCTTTTTCCACCTCCAGAACAGATCCTCGTAGGTGACTCCATCGTCAGACACGTTACAACTCCGAAAGGCATCACATATTCCTTCTTGGGTGCAAAAATCAATGACATAGCCAAACATATCCCAGACATTGTAAACAGATACCCATCTGCCCACACAATAATTGTGCACGCTGGGACAAATGACATTAGAGGCAGGCTATCAAAGAAGCTCCATGAGGACTATGAAGCTATTGCCAAACAAATAAACAGCCTTGGCAAAATGTGCATTTTCTCCGGTCTAATTCCAACCCTCCGCCGGAGCTCAGAGCTGTTTAGTCGTACGTACAGTGCCGATCAGTGGCTGCGGAATTTCTGTACAGCATGTGGATACGGATACATTGGCCACTTCGATTCATTTTGGACGATGAGGGATTTGTACAAACCAGATAAACTTCATCCCAGCTATAAAGAACTCTCAGCTCTATCTTTCAATGTATCCTGCCATCTAGCCAGTCTTGCAGACTGACGCTATACCCCTGCTAGATATTCCACATCAGCTATTCCGAGTTTCGAAAATCGGATGGTCTATAGCCTGTGCCATTATAACACTGATATTAATAAAAATTCAAATATACAGGTTATAGTAAGACATAGCCCAGGCCACAGCAGCAGCTCCACCACCAGGCCTAGTCCAGGCCACAGCAGCAGCTCCACCACCAGGCCTAATCCAGGCCACAGCAGCAGCTCCACCACCAGGCCTAACCCAGGCCACAGCAGCAGATCTACCACCAGGCCTAGTCCAGGCCACAGAAGCAGATCTACCACCAGGCCTAGTCCAGGCCACAGCAGCAGATCTACCACCAGGCCTAACCCAGGCCACAGCAGCAGATCTACCACCAGGCCTAGTCCAGGCCACAGCAGCAGATCTAACACCAGGCCTAACCCAGGCCACAGCAGCAGCTCCATCACCAGGCTTAACCCAGCCACAGCAGCAGATCTACCACCAGGCCTAACCCAGGCCACAGCAGCAGATCTACCACCAGGCCTAACCCAGGCCACAGCAGCAGCTCCACCACCAGGCCTAACCCAGGCCACAGCAGCAGATCTACCTCCAGGCCTAACCCAGGCCACAGCAGCAGATCTACCACCAGGCCTAACCCAGGCCACAGCAGCAGATCTACCACCAGGCCTAACCCAGGCCACAGCAGCAGCTCCACCACCAGGTCTAACCCAGGCCACAGCAGCAGATCTACCAGCAGGTCTAACCCAGGCCACAGCAGCAGATCTACCACCAGGCCTAACCCAGGCCACAGCAGCAGATCCACCACCAGGCCTATCCCAGGGCACAGCAGCAGATCTACCACCAGGCCTAACCCAGGCCACAGCAGCAGCTCTACCATCAAGCCCGGCACAGACTACTGCAGCAGCCCAGCTGCCACCGTTTTCAATGGTAACACCAGTGCTTTTAGTGTCCATGCGGAACCTAACCTTCCGCGACCACGGACATGTTTTGGATTAAACCCAACATTAAAAAAACTGCGCAAAATGAACTTCTATCAAACTGTCAACAATGCCAATGTTCTATGGAATCCTCACTCCAAACCCAAGGGACTGCTAGGAGGACATTTGAATATTCGTAGTATTATCCCAAAAAGCGACCAAATTAAACATCTTCTCTCAGACTCTAATCTAGACTTCCTGTGCCTCTCTGAGACATGGCTCCACAAAAACTCCCCATCCGCTGCCTTAACTATACCTGGCTATAATATCTACAGGAAGGACAGAGTTCAAGGAAGAGGGGGGGGGGGGTAATGTTCTATGTACGAGAACATATATTATGCGAAGAGATCCAATGCCCCGAGAATGACATCGAATGCATCTGTCTGAATGTAATAATCTCCAAGAATGTCCTTTGTCTTAATAGGAGTGTATAGGCCACCCTCTGCAAAGTCTGTCTTTCTTGATAACTTCCATGATGTACTAAAGAAATATAGCTCAGGGAAGGAAGTATTAATCCTTGGCGATCTGAACCTAAACTATGAAGATAAGTTAGGTAAAAAAGCACTGAATAGAATCACAAATAAATTTGATCTTACACAGTTAGTAAAGGGGCCCACTAGGATAACTTCCACATCAAGAACTCAAATTGACCTAATATTCTCTAACAAACCTGAGAGAGTGCCTAAGACATTTAACATGATTACAGGCCTGTCTGATCACAACCTAACCCTTGTAGATAGAAAACTCCCCCAAAATCGAGCACACCTTACCTCCAACACAAAATGTAATACATTCAGAATACCTAAGAGCAACATGACTGAATTTGAAAGTGCAATTAAGAACATCAACTGGATAGTGGTGAATCCTCCTGGAAGCCACGCTTCCCCATTAAAATATGAATATGAAATATGAAATTAAATATGAAATATGAAATATGAAAAATTATATAGTTTACAATCATAATCAAAAATCATTATTTTTCATCTGTGTTAATTTTTTTTTGAATTTTCTCAGGGGAGGAGGGGGGCGGGTGTATTTCCCTAGCATCCACCGCCTCATCCATCCAAAACCAGTTATTAGCCAATAGGATTCAAGCAGTCGAGCTGACAAAAGCCCTTTCCACATGTTAACACTAGCCAGAGGGGCATAGAAAGGTACTCTAGATTCCACATACTGGGATTACTGGCATCTAACATGAGTCACGTGACAACGGCTGAACCATAGGTCTGACGTCATCCCCTCGCGGGATTGATTGATTGATTGAAAATTTTATTAACAGCAAGCACGTTCAGACTAATCCTGTATTCTATTATCAAACATTTAGCACTTTATTAGCCACTTATTTTTCACAGGCGGGACATTTATTGAGGACCAGCACAGCAAACCACTGTGGATAATATTATCTATCTGTCCAGGAGGAGCAAGGAGGACCAGTTTGGCAGTTTATTGACCAGGTAAGATGCAGTTTCTACAGTAGCTTGGATGCTAAGCTACTAACGTAACGTTATGGCTAGCTTGGATGCTAACTGAGTTGCATGACAGTTGAGTTGTCCTTACAGTAGAGGAGTGAAGTGTCATGTTTATTAGTCACATCCCTGTCCTTACAGTAGAGGAGTGATGTGTCATGTTTATTAGTCACATCCCTGTCCTTACAGTAGAGGAGTGAAGTGTCATGTTTATTAGACACATCCCTGTCCTTACAGTAGAGGAGTGAAGTGTCATGTTTATTAGACACATCCCTGTCCTTACAGTAGAGGAGTGAAGTGTCATGTTTATTAGTCACATCCCTGTCCTTACAGTAGAGGAGTGAAGTGTCATGTTTATTAGTCACATCCCTGTCCTTACAGTAGAGGAGTGAAGTGTCATGTTTATTAATCACATCCCTGTCCTTACAGTAGAGGAGTGAAGTGTCATGTTTATTAGGCACATCCCTGTCCTGTACAGTAGAGGAGTGAAGTGTCATGTTTATTAGACACATCCCTGTCCTTACAGTAGAGGAGTGAAGTGTCATGTTTATTAGACACATCCCTGTCCTTACAGTAGAGGAGTGAAGTGTCATGTTTATTAGACACATCCCTGTCCTTACAGTAGAGGAGTGAAGTGTCATGTTTATTAGTCACATCCCTGTCCTTACAGTAGAGGAGTGAAGTGTCATGTTTATTAGTCACATCCCTGTCCTTACAGTAGAGGAGTGAAGTGTCATGTTGCATGATGCTAGTAGTACAGTAACTAGTATATTGGTGCGTCCTAGGGTTAAATGCTACCGTATGCTAACTATTTGGAAAAATAAATATAGTCACTTTATTTGAAGAGTCAAAACTGTTCTCTTGGCTTTGTTTTGTTCATAGTAGTAACGCCGCCGAGCCATACTGTACATGGTGACTGCTTGGTTTGACTGGCAGTGGCCGCCAAGCCATACTGTACATGGTGACTGCTTGGTTTGACTGGCAGTGGCCGCCGAGCCATACTGTACATGGTGACGGCTTGGCTTAAGTAAAAAAAGAAAAAAAAATTAATAACTTTTTTTTTTATAACTTTTTTTTTTTGGCATCCCCTATTATTTTACCCACACGACGCCACTGCAACTGGAAGGACCTAGTATCTGGGAACAATGTGGATACTGACACACGCATGTTCGTAGATACAATTACAAATACAACAAAGAAAAGCAAAGTAAAAAACAAAAGCAAACAGACTCTCCCCTGGATTGATGGTAATATAATGAAACTCATGAAGGGACGAGACAATGCCCTGAGAACATATCTGAAGACCAAACTATCAACAGATAGACACATCTTTGCTTCCTTAAGAAACAGAGTTATAAAAGTGATCAAAGCTGCTAAAGCAACCTTTTTTGTAAATATGTTGAGCGAAGCTAAGGGAAATCCAAAACAAATCTGGGACAATTTGAAAAGGTTATCAGGCAGCAGTCAAAGTTCAACAAAACAGCTTGAAATTAAAGAGAATGGCTCCCTGATTAAAGAACCAGTACAAATCGCAACTCTTTTCAACTCCTATTTTGTGAACTCTGTTAGGATGACAGTGCCCAACAGTCAAACATGACCAGTTATTGCACGTCTGATGAATCCCAGCCAGTGTTTTCCCTGATAGAGGTCACTGAAGCCCAAATTAGCAAAATTCTGAAATCCCTCAAAAGCTCTAAGTCTAAGGATGTATTTGGTCTGGACTCACTTTTTCGAAAAAATAATGCAGATGCATTCACTGAACCATTAACAAAAATAGTGAATGTCTCTATTAAAGAATATAAATACCCTAATGACAGGAAGACAGCCATTGTTATACCAGTCTTTAAATCAGGAGACTCAAGCACAGTGAGTAACTTTAGGCCAATCAGTATATTGCCTGTTATGTCCAAAGTTGCTGAAAAATGCATTATTGAACAGCTAATCTCCCATATTAATAATAGCCTGTACACTCTGCACCCAATGCAATTTGGCTTTCGGACCAACCACTCCACGAGACAGCCAACTGCTTTCTCCTAGAGGGTATTAAAGAAAAGATGGACAAAGGAGGTGTCGTCGTGCCATATTCTTAGATTTTAAGAAGGCATTTGACACCGTTAGTCATCAGATACTCCTTTGCAAACTTGCTAACTATAATTTTTCTACTGGCGCACTGAACTGGGTGAAGTCTTGTCTTGCTGACAGAATTCAATGTGTTAGGGTCAGATGTGAAACATCACCCTCCCTGAGCAATACAATGGGTGTGCCCCAGGGATCAATCTTCGGGCCTCTCCTATTTAGTTTATTTATAAATGATCTTCCATCTGTTTGCACAGAGTGTGAAATTCAAATGTATGCCGATGACACTGTTATTTATATCCATGCAAATACCAAAGAACTGGCAGCTGTTAAACTAAACGCTGCAATGATGAATGTCAGCAACTGGCTCACAGAGTCTCAACTATGTCTTAATGTGAAGAAGACAGTTTGTATGTACTTCACAAAATCCAATCTGATAATCCTGGAGTGTTTGTTGCTGGAGAGCCAATTCAAGTAGTCTCACAATTTAAATATCTTGGTATTATCCTTGACTCTACATTATCATTCAAAAAGCAGGTAAAAAGAGTAACCCAGACAATTAGTCAAATACAATTAGTCAAATTTCAGATTCATGAGGAACTGTTTAAAGGGGACATGTACTGCTATTCCTAGCACTATTTGGGCAACTTTACACAATTCCTGTTAGTCTATTGAAGACATCTGTAAGTTTTTCTTTTTTTTAAATGCATTGTTTTATATTTCTAATCAAGTACTCAAAACCATCATTTTCCAGCTTCAAGATTTCAGGCTGTTATGGCCTGGCTCCGCCCATAAGCACTTTGAGTGACAGTCAGTCCACACAGTCTGCGACTGGTAGACAGAGAGAGATAGAGAGAGAGAGAGAGGGGGGGGGTGCGAGAGAGAGAGAGAGAGAGAGAAAAAAGACAGGCCGTCTCTTCCTTTCGTTTTTTCTCTCCCTGCGGCAGCTTGTGGGGGGGGGGCCTCCCTTCCTCCCCTCTCCCGTGTGGCGTGGCAGGTCCCCCCCCCCCCCCCCCCAAGTGCTCCCTCCCTCTCTCTCTCTGTCTCCCTCTCTCTCTGTCTCTCCCTCTCTCTCTCCCTCTCTATCTATCTCTCTCTCTCTCTCTCTCCCTCCAGAGTATGCAGAGGTGTCGGGTTTCACTGCCTCGTATGTATGAGTAAGTGGTTTTCCACTCGCTGTCTAGTCTATGTAGCAGACTCTGGCAGAAGACTCCAAAGTCTCAGGTGCAGGACATCCCGTTTTAAAAACAGTACATATCCCGAGGCTGTCCGTCACCTGAACTCGAGTACAAATGTACAGGCACTTTGCACAACAAGGGCTAGCACCAGCCAACATGCACTTTAAGGCAATATGCACTTTAAAACTGGTACACTGAGCTATTTATTTTAGGTATTGTAGCATTTTTTCTTTTTAATTGTTTGTGTAAAACTCTTTATTGTGGGGATTGTACTCTTGTGTTTTTATATTGTATTCTTGTGTTTTTATATTGTACTCTTGTGTTTTTATATTGTATTCTTGTGTTTTTATATTGTATGTTTTTAACATTGTCTGTACTGTACGTGGCACCAAGACAAATCCCAATCAACAGTGTTGAAATGGCAATAAAGTTTCTATCTATCTAGATTGTGGGCGGGCATTAGCTACACCCACAGAGCCAATCACATCACTGTCTTCTACCCAGAGCCTGAATGACGTGACTCAGGCCTTCAAATCAGGATGGACTAATTTACTGGAGCAGGAAATTATCTGAGCTGAATCAGAGCAATCCGCCAATATGGTATTTAGACACTAAACACCTTGATACTAACTCCTATTACTATACTGTAATACAATGCTAGAGACTGAAAAATGACATTTATAGTACATGTCCCCTTTAACATCCATGGCTGCCCTTCTTTATATGGATGCAATGATCATTTCCCATCTCATGTACTGTATGACTAGCTGGACCCATGCAAAAAACACAACCATGACACCCATTCTCTCTCTGTATAAACAGGCCCTCAAGGTGCTGGACTAAAAACCATATACTTATCACCAATGTCACATTCTCAACAAGTACAGAATCCTCAGCTGGGAAAACCTCACAAAATACACTGATGCCTGCCTACTATTCAAGATCTTAAATGGCAAGGCCCCTCACCCCTCAGTACTTTTATCAAACAAAAAACATCTTATAATAGGTCCACAAGATCTACCCAGAGAGGACTGTACTGTGCCGTTTAGGTCCAGCTCCTTCAGTCAGTCCTGTTTTGTAGTCAGAGCCACTCAGTTCTGGAACACCCTACCAACTGAAATAAGACACTGTACTACCTACCACACCTTTACAAAAAAACTCAAGACCTGGTTATTAACCAATCAAACATGTAATCACTTTTAATAATTTCATTGTGTATTTTATTATTGCTTTTATTATTATGTTGGATTATGTTGTAAATACTGTGTTGCACTGTTAATGTTTCTGTTCTAGGTATATTGTCGGTCTCATAACATCTTGCCAAAAGGACTACAGTTGCGAATTAGCCAGCTGGCTAAAACACATTTACAGAAATGTTTATCAATGTGTACTGTCCTTTTTAAAAAAATTTTTTACTGAAACTGAAACTTCTGCTTGTCTTAAAAGCTATTTCCTTGGGGCCGTTTGGTGGTCACCCGTCCTGATTCAATAAATGCAATTATTTTTATGGTTTGTTACTTTCCTTCAGGTAAGCCATCTGTAAGTGGCCCTGAGGACAGAATTGTCCTGTCTGCACAACAATTTCTAACCGACTCATACCACCTTGGTGAACATCCTGTTAGGACATAACTGCCATTCTTAACCACAAAGACAGTAGGACACCTTTTATGATTATGACAAAGGCTATGGTGGTACGTTTTTAGCTTATATTAAGAAATCTAGCTTCCCTAATGTCCATAGTGTTGAGTTACAATCATGAGATCTTAGGTTTGTTATAATCAAGAGACGATATGACATAGGCGATAGCTTTCGAGTCCGTGCATGCTTTATTTAACTCCCCCCCGTCACACATCAAGGTTCCTACCGCACAAAGGCTCCTATACAAATTATAACCTAATACTACATCTCCCTTCCTAGGATAAATAACTTTCCCTGAACTTAGGATAAATAACTTTCCCTGAACTTAAAACATGACAGTCTCAACAATCAACCATAGTAGCTAAATATAACTAACTAATAATAATTTCCGCTTCTTCTGTATAAAGTTATTTGCAATTATACAACACATAGAACGGTAACTTAACTTCTTTCTTAGAGAAGGGTGGGGTAGACTGCCCAGCCCTTCTGCAGAGTGTGAGGATTATTCTGCCCCATTTCTCACTCTGTTCTTTTTTTATTATTATTATTATTATTATTATTATTATTATTATTATTATTATTATTATTATTATTATTATTATTATTATTAGGGACTTAACTACGTGTGCACACAAAGTCCTTTAGGTGCCCTGGAGGGCCCCTCACTCTAGGTGGGTATCGTCTCTCAGTCATTATGCTCTGTGGCTGCTGCTGCTGTTGGTTTTGAGTCACCTTAGCGACATGTCTCTCCACTACATCTGTTTCACGGTTCACCCATGGTGTCGTCTCAGGTAAGTTGGTTTCAGTATCTGGAGCCACCAGGGTTGGGGAGAGGTGAGACCTGTTTCTCCGTAGGGTACCTCCTCCGGGTGTCTCCACAAGGTAAGACCTGGGTGTGCCTGCCGTAGACACCACTGTGCCTCGCTCCATAGTGTCTCTGATCCACACATGTTCACCCGGTTGGATGAGGGGCAACTGATGTGTTCTGTGTCTTCGATCGTAGTTCAGTCGCTGTTTTTGTCTGTAAACTTGTTCTATCTTTCTTAGTTTTTCTGTGTGGGCACATCTTGGTTTTAGTTGGGATGGGATGACAGGAACAAGAGTTCTGATTTTTCTTCCCATGAGAAGCTCCGTGGGACTGAATCCGTTTGCGAGTGGGGCGTCACGGTAGGCCATTAGAGCAAGGTAGGGATCACTTGACTTTTTGATCAGACTTTTTATAGTTCTCACTGCGCGCTCTGCCTCCCCATTGCTCTGTGGAAAGCGAGGACTGGACTTCACATGGCTGAAACACCAGTCCTGTGAGAACTTGCGGAAACACTCTGATGCATACTGTGGGCCATTGTCTGTGCGGCCCTCCTCTGGGATCCCATGATGAGCAAATATTGACTAGAAATGCTGGATCATTGCCTCTGATGTTGTGGATGTCAGTTTGGCGACTTCCACATATCTGGAATAATAGTCAATGATGACTAGGTAGTGTTGGTTGTTGTTTTGAAACAGATCTGCTCCGACAGTGGACCATGGTCTTGTTGGGAATTCTGTTGACATCATCGGTTCTCTTTTGTTCACCCTCTCACGTGCACATGTGTCACAGTTCTCTACCATCTTTTGCAATTCCTTGCTAAGGCCTGGCCACCATACTGACTTTTTAGCCCTCTCCCTACATTTTGTTATCCCGAGATGTCCTTCGTGCAGCTTTTCCAGTATGTCAGCTCTGAGTGCTGCTGGGATGACTATTCTCTCCCCCTTTAGCATCAGTCCATTTTGCACCGTGAACTCTCCTGAGAGTGGCAGGTAGGGCTGAATCATGCGTTCTATGGAGAACTTATCTGGCCATCCTTCCACACAGTACCTCTTAAGCTGGCATAATATAGGGTCATTGTCTTGGTGTGTTTGGATCTCTCTGAGCCTTTTCTCTGTAGCGGGCAGGCTTGTCATGATGGAGTCGACATACAGGTTTATTTCTTCCTCTTGTATCCCGTCTGCTGTGCTGCTTACAGGAGCACGTCTGCTGTCGCGATGTTTTTGCCCGCCACATGTGATATGGTGTAGGAGAACCTCATCAGTCTCATCCTAAGACGTTGTATGCGTGATGGAAGTCGGTCTAGGGTCTTCGACCCTAGCAGAGGGACCAGAGGTTTGTGGTCTGTCTCAATGTGGAAGTCTTTCCCAATGAGGAATTCAGCAAACTTCTCACAGGCCCATGTGGAGGCCAGTGCCTGCTTTTCTATTTGAGCGTATCTCTGTTCGGTGTTGGTGACGTTCCTCGGTTCTTTCATGGTCTGCGTTCACCCCTGACCCCTCGATGACCTGTCCTAGGTACTTGATTTTGCTCTTGGAGAACTCACATTTTCCAGCATTGAGCGTGACCCCTGCCTCCTGAAGTCGTGTCAGTGCCATGCGTAACCTCTCATCATGCTGTTGTTGTGTGGCTCCCCAGATGAGCACATCATCCATCTGACACACAACGCCTTCCAGACCCTCTAGGGTTTGTGTCATGCGCTTCTGAAAGTGCTCTGGTGCAGACGATATTCCAAAGCACATGCGGTTATAGCGATACCGTCCAAATGGTGTCATGAAGGTGGTTAATAGCGATGACTCATTTGACAGTGGAATCTGCCAGAAGCCTGAGTTTGCATCCAGCTTAGAGAACACTCTGGCTCCGGCGAGCTGTCCCAGTGTGTGTTCAACTGAGGGAAGTGGATGCCTCTCCCTCTTGACAGATTTGTTCAGTTCAGTGAGGTCTGTGCATATTCTCACCTTTCCCGTCTGCTTGGGAACCACCACCATTGGTGCACACCAGTCCGTTGGCTGTTCCACCTTTGAAATTACTCCCTGTTGCTCCATGTGTTTTAGTTCTTCCTTTACTTTTGGTAGGAGGGGGAGAGATATCCGCCTAGGAGTGGAGACAGAAAAGGGCTTAGCCCCTGGCTTTAATACAATATTGTATTCTCCCTGCATCTTCCCCAGACCATTGAAGAGCTTTGGGAATTCCTGTTTCACATCTTCTTTTGAGACTAAAGCTAGGCTGATGGCATCCAGCCTTGCCACCAAGTGCAGTGCTATGGCAGCTGACCGGCCTAGCAATGGTACGGCCAGTTCCTCCACAACGTAAACATCCTGTTTTTTGATCCTCTCACCTTTCTTGAGTGTGGCTGTGAATTTCCCCTTTACATTCAGTGGCCTTCCTCCTGGCCCCTTTAAAGGCTTTGTTGATCTCCCCATTTTACTGAACTGATCCTGACTACACATGGTCTCTGGCACTGCTGTTACATCCGCACCTGTGTCTATCTTTCACACAATGTTGCAGTGGTCCATTTTTACTTCCGTCATCCATGGACCTTCATCTGAATCGACAGTCAGTGAGCCAAGGAATGAAGCCTCTTCATCCACATCATAGTCATCCCCCTCATAGTCATCCCTGTCATCTGTCAACGTGGCTATGTGCCCCTCAGTGCTCCTTCTAGCTCTGCACACTCTGGCATAGTGTCCCTGTTTCTTACAGTGGTTACACAGCGCTTCCCTAGCCGGGCATTTCTGTCGGCTGTGGCCTTCCATGTCGCCACACCATATACACTGTGTCTGCTTAGAATTCATTTTCTGTGCTATTCTCTTACCTGCCTGGAATGACTGTGGCTTGGCTTGTATGTATTTCGCTCTGCCCCGCTGCTGGGCCTGCATACTATCAAGCTGTGTATTTGTAAAGTCCTCTTTAAAGTTTCTCTTGAGAGCTTTTTGTTGTTTCTTTACCTGCTCACTCTGTCTAGCCTTGGTTACAGCTTTTACAAGTGTTAGGCCAGGGTCCATTTGCAACTGTTCTGAAAGTCTTGAATCCCTCAGCCCAACCACGAGTCTGTCTCTCACCATTTCATCATGCAGTGTCCCATATCCACAATGTTCGGCCAGGCAATGCAGTGCAGTAATAAAATTATCTGTTGACTCCCCCGGCTCCTGCTGCTGCTGGTTAAACTTGGCCCTCTCGAAAATGACATTTCTGCGTGCTATGAAGTGAGCATCCAAACTGTCTTTGACCGTCTCATACTCAGCCTGCTCTCCGTCGCTCAGATGCAGAGAAGTCAGAATATCCTCAGTTTCTTCTCCCATAGTGTAGATTAATGCATTCACTTGGTTTTCTTCTGCTTGGGTTTCTAATCCCGACGCAATCCGAAATCGGTCGAATCTTTTTATCCATTTTGTCCAGTCTTCTGCCTTGAAGGTGAATTTCTCTGGCGGGGGAACTTGAAACTGACTCATACTTTCACTTTCGCGCCGTTGGGCTTGCGCCGTTAGCGCTAGCTACCCTGCTGTCTCTAAACTCAAACTAGTACTAACGTAGTAACGTTACTGTAGCAGCCTACTAAAAAGGATGCAGAGAAACTTATTCATGCTTTTGTATCAAGTCGGCTTGACTATTGTAATGCACTGTTCACTGGTCTTCCCAAAGCAACCATTGGGAAGCTTCAGCTTATCCAAAACTCTGCAGCTCGATTACTAACTCATACAAGGAGAAGAGAACATATCACTCCAGTCCTGGCCACTCTGCACTGGCTTCCAATAACTCATAGAATTGATTTTAAGGTCCTTTTCCTAACATATAAAGCTCTTAATGAGCAAGGCCCAAAATACATAGCAAATTCCCTAGTTAGTTATCTGCCCTCAAGAACGCTACGGTCATCCACTACAGGTTTACTAGACACGCCCAGAAACCAAAAAAGGATAGGAAGTATGGCATTTGCCAACTATGCCCCAAAACTATGGAACACACTACCAACACACATCAGAAACGCCAGCTCTATACACATTTTTAAAGGAAAATTAAAAACGTACCTATACAGTCTAGCTTACAAATAGTTATGGCTTGGAAAAACCTGATGGATCCATGAGGCTAGGATAAGCCTTGTGGACCCAACTTTTTAGATGAAGGAACGGGTACATAGGAGACACGCCTCCAGTTTTTCAAAAGTTTTTGACACGCCTCAGCTTCTGAGCTGAAGGAGTGTTTTTGCGGACCTCCCAAACTTTCAAACTTTTTAGATGAAGGAATGGGTACAATAGGAGACACGCCTCCAGTTTTTCAAACGTTTTTGACACACCTCAGCTTCTGAGCTGAAGGCGTGTTTTTGCGGACCTCCCAAACTTTTAAACTTTTTAGATGAAGGAATGGGTACAATAGGAGACACGCCTCCAGTTTTTCAAAAGTTTTTGACACGCCTCAGCTTCTGAGCTGAAGGCGTGTTTCTGCGGACCTCCCAAACTTTCAAACTTTAGACTGTTTTCTTTATGCGTTTTTCTTTTTCTTTCTTTCTACCACAAGACGCGGCCACTGATGGGTCCATGGGACTTGGATAAGTCCTGTGGACCCAACTCTGGCCACTGACCACATGAGCGAACGGGTACATACGCACACAATACACGGCCACTGATGGATCCGTGGGACTTGGTAAAGCACTATGGACCCAACTATGACCACTGATAAAAACGTAACTACACGAGCATTATAAGACCTAAACATTGCTACCTACCATACAAGTGCATTGGTTTAGTGCATTTCCGGTTGCCACTGAGCGGAAATGTTTGTGCGGACCTGTTCTCCCAAACTGGTAAGCAAATGACTGTTTTTACGTTATTTTCATTTTTACGTTACTATTATTATTATTATTATTATTATTATTTTTTTTTTTTAACATTGATCTTAACTGATCACTATGACTTTATTGCTTTTATCGTTATATATGCCTATAATTGTGTACAGCACTTTGAGCTACATGACATGTATGAAAGGTGCTTTATAAATACTTACTTACTTACTTACTCTAAAGTCTATACTACTTAATGCTATATCTAATGTTCAATCCCACTTCTGACACCATGTTGAGTTACAATCATGAGATCTTAGGTTTGTTATAATCAAGAGACGATATGACACAGGCGATAGCTTTCGAGTCCGTGCATGCTTTATTTAACTCCCCCCCCCCCCCGTCACACATCAAGGTTCCTACCACACAAAGGTTCCTATACAAATATAACCTAATACTACACATAGGTAGTTTTGCAAAGGCTGCATCCCCGATTTTCCTTATACTGTGGCTTGGAACCTTCAATAGATGTTCTAGGAGGCACATAGTTGGCTAGAGAATTTGCAATGTAGCTGGGTCCTGTTCCATTTAGTGCTTTGTATATAAGGAGGACCTTGAAATCAATTCTAAATGTTACCGGAAGCCAGTGTAGGTTAGCTAATACTGGACTGAACCTCTTGGTTCTAGTTAGTAGCCTAGCTGCCGAGTTTTGAATGAGTTGGAGTCATTCTGTGGGTTTTCTTGGGAGGCCGGTGAGGAGTGCATTACAGTAGTCAAGTCGGCTTGAGATAAAGGCATGGATCAGTTTTTCAGCGTCTTTTTGATTTATAAACGGCCGTACCTATGTTTCTAAGGTGGAAAAATTATGTTTTTGTCACCTTGTTGATGTGTGATTTAAAGCTTAGGTCTGAGTCTATTATAACATCAAGACTTGTAACTTCGGGTTTGATCCAAAGAGTAAGTTGCCCCATATTGCTCTGTAACATTTCTCTTTTTGTTATAGGACCGACTAGTAGGATTTCAGTTTTGTCCTCATTTAATTTTAGGAAGTTGTTGTTGTTGCAAAGAGACAGGCGGAAATGGAGTTAATAGCTGTGTGATCCTTTGGTTCAGCAGAGATGTACAATTGTGTGTCATCTGCATAACTATGGAAACATAAATTGTGTTTTCTAATGATGTCTCCAAGTGGCAGCATATATAGTGAGAATAATGGACCAAGGCTCCCCTGTGGAACTCCGAAGTAGGTGTCATGTTTCTCAGAAGAATGATCTCCAAGACTGATGTAATATTTTCTCCCTTTGATATATTTTCTGAACCAGTTTAATACATAGTCAGAAAGACCAACAACATTTTCTAGACGATTTATTAGGATATCATGGTCGATCGTGTCAAACGCTGTGCTTATCTAATAGGACGAGAATTGAGACTTTGTTTGCATCAGAGTTTATTCTGAGGTCACTAATTATTTTGAGTTTCAGTGCTATGGTGTGTTCTGAAGCCTGATTGAAATTCCTCCATGATGTTGTTTTCTTTGAGAAAGGAGTTTATTTGTATTGATACCATTTTTGCAAGTATCTTGCTGATGAATGGGAGGTTGGATATCGGCCTATAGTTGGTTAGTACATTACTGTCTAGTTTGGGTTTCTTTTTTTTCATCCACTTTTTCTCCTTGTTTTCTATTTTTCTCCCATCCCAAATTTCGTATTTCCAATTCTCCCCTCACCTGTCTTGAACGTTGCTCGACTATGCCTCCCACTGGTCGGTTGTAGGGAGGATAGAAGCCTTGCATCACGTGTCCCCTCCGGTACACGAGGAGGCAGCCTGTCGCATCTTTTCACCAGACAGCGCGGACTCTCAGTGGCGGTGTAATGCATGGGAGGCTCACACTACCCCCGCTACTTCCTGTCTCTGCTGTGCAGGCGTCCCCCAACTGACCTGTAAGAGTCGCTGTCCACAACGTCCAATCCCCACCCATTGACTTCCACCCACTACCTCTGCCAATTGAGATAGTATGACGACTGGCCCAAGCCGGAGGCAATGCTGACACCCGGATTCGAGACCGGAGTCTCTTGCATTGGTGACGGGCGCAATCTCCGCTGCGCCACCCAGCCACCATCTAGTTTGGGTTTCTTTAGTAATGGTCTTACAACGGCTGTTTTGAATGCTTCTGGGAAAATACCTGTCAGAAGCGATGTATTTTAATATTTAGGACATGACTTGCAATACTCTCGAATATTCGCATAAAAAATGCTGTGGGTATAGGGTCAATACAGGAAGTGGAGGAGTTACATTCCATGACAGTTTTTTAAAGCTCAGTTGATGTAATGCAAGCGAATTTTCCTATGGTTACTTTTTTGCAGGGTTTGCTGATGGTGTCCATGTTTGTATCAGGACTAATGCTTGCTCTAATTGAAGTTATTTTGTTATTGAAGAATAATGCTAGTTCTTCACATTTTGATGCAGATGACTGTGGAGGGGTGGGGGCAGTGTTGAGTAGCTGGTCAATGGCTGAGAATAATATTCTAGAGTTTCCAACATTCTCTGTGATAATCTTAGAAAAATAGTCCTTTCTTGCCACTCGTATTTCTTTGTTATAGGCAGTCATGGCTTCCTTATATATATCGCAGTGGACTGTGAGCTTGGTTTTCCTACATTTTCGTTCAGCAGCTCTACAGACCAACACTGTTATTATTTAACCATGGGGAGATTTTGTCACTTTTTTTTTTTTTTTTTTTTTTATACCTTTAACTCGATCAGCGCCAGAGGGATATGTCTAATGTGTGGTTAAAAGGCCAGCGTTCTAAAGTATAGGAATATGTGGCGGTGTTTGCAGGGCTATAACTATATTATATATTATAGCTATGGATACAAAACTATGGCCCATTTTACATCGAGTATCTATCGTTCAATATGTGAAAAATATGCCTTATTGTTATAATATATTTAAAGTATGCCTCCTCTGTATGGATAGAAAATGATTATTTATATTATTTTATATAACACAATAATATATCTCAATAACCAAAGTCACACCAAACCAATGTTACTCAACAATCAACATGCTTTATTATGCCTAAAATTATCTCTTTGACAAATCTCAATGGCAGAAGAATAACTTAAAAATCTACCTGTAACAAAATAATAGCTCTCTTTTCAAGTCTTACTGGACAACAATAAATAACAATAAAATATGAAATAATGTTCAATAATACCTCTTCTGTAGAAAACCCAGCTTTAACTAATTATCTCTGTATCTGTTCAATGTAAATAATAAAACAGTATAACCTCACAAAGATACTAATCTAATTATTTTAAAAGTGCACTATGCAGTTTTGGATTTGTACATTTGCATAACTTTCCATTAGTGAACATGATTTATTACCTATGTTTATTATATAAATCAAACAAAAACATTTTGAGGCACCATGAACCAAATATAAGGCTACTAAACATTTTGGCAGTGTCAGAGTCTGGAAATGTCTTTTTTCCAATGCATTCTGTAGCTGTTGTGATGTTTCACAGTATGAAATGCAAACGCATTTACAGCATCCTCTGTTTTCCTGGGTCTAACAGAGAATTATGTCAACTTTGCAGACGAACTCTCACCTTGCACAGCTTTTTAAAATGTTTTTTTGTGTCCATGTGCGTTTTAATCTTAACAGGTGGGGTACGTGTCGGGCCATGCCCGTGCGCTGAACGCACACAAGTTGCGGCACTTTGCGAGCATCTAGCGGCTCGGGGTTGCATTTTTTTGTAATATACTGTTCGAAAGATCTATTTGTTGCCGTTTGAATGCCACCTCACTCGACCAATTCCTGCCTGACACAAAAGAGAACTATAGTTGCTATAGATAACTTTCAGCCACTAGATGTCGCACTAGAGCACCAGCATATCATTTATCAAATCAGGTACATTCCATGTGGGGAAATGGAAAGTAGGGTGGGGATACATGCCTGCAACATGTAAAGAACATTAATTTTGGACTTGCAAATATTTCTTAAATGATTAAAAGAAAAATTGGGGCAATACTTCTGCACCTTTCTAAAAGCTCTGTAGATGTATTTTTTTTGTATATATTATTATTATTACTCTAGATAAAGACAAATCTATAGCACCAGTATCATTACTGTACTGTACTGATGAAGAATGAAGAACTTGGAAATCAATAAACAGCATTGTGGAACACACGAAAACATCAAGAGGCTTGCCGTGTTCCTGGGTAGGGTCTGGTTAAGGTTGGGCAAGGAGAAGGGGTTGGTTAAGGTTAGGTTAAGGTAATGGGTATGAATGGTTAAGTTTAGGGTTAATAGGCCGTATGGTGAAGGCTGAGAAGTGGCTAGAAAACGATTCTCGTTCCCACCTCCCCGAATTACACAATTTTCACTCTGGGTGAAAGATAGATTGGTGTAGATTTAGGAACAAAAAGTTCTCCATTGACAAACTAGCCCATTTTATGCAATAATTTTTTTAACGTCGGGACTAGATCTTTCCTCGCAAACGGATACTTATTTGACGCAATTGGTGCGAGTTCGGTCACGTATCTGATAGATTTAGTTCATTGATGATGCCTGGTAATATCTGATATCTGTGCTTAGGCTGCACACTGCTCTCCGTGTCTCTCTCCCCCTGCATGTGGCGTGACCTGATGACCTCTGGCTAGAGGTTCCTTCTACACAGGGCCCCGTGCACACACATGCAAAATCATGTAGCAGAACATGCAAAATCCTAGTTCCCTTGGCAGTTATACATGCAAAATCATGTCCCTCCCTTTCAGCACACACACACACACACACAAGCACACACCACACAAACACCCATACATACACACACAGAGACATACACACACACCCCCCTCCCCTTTCTCAAGAGTGTATAAAGTGACATGTAATATGGACATTCTGCCTCTTTTGTCTACTGGTGATGTGCCCGCGCGGGGTGACTGACTGTCTTCTTCTCTAATGAATAAAAGCTCCGTTTGAGAAATACTCTGTCTCCGCTTCGTCTTTCGGCCGATTGGTCCACAACTAAATCAATTAAGAACTCACGACCAGGGATAGGCTAATCCCTAACAAATGGAGGTTTCCGGAGTGAGAATTGATGTGGGCCAGCCGCAACCAAGGACGGAACGGGGAATGGGGACGCGGAGGAGGAGGAGACGGTGCAGAGGATCCAGCAGTCACTACCAGCTGTCTGCAGCGCGTCTGAACCAGGGGTGAGATACCAGCAGCCCCTCAGACGTCCGTGACCAGACCACCAGACGACCGGATGACAGGCAGGAGGAGACAAAGGACAGACGGGCCAGGATGAGAGGCGACCGGAGGAGATGGCAGCTGTGCGAGAGGCCGGAGAGGAACACCGCAGCCAGGCACCGCTGGCACCGCAGATCAATCACCGTTGATCGTCGTCTACGACACGCAGTTCATCCACGACTAGAACGGGGGAAGCGGCCGCAGGGGAGACACTGAGCTGAGTTGGAGTGATGGTGGGCCGGCCGGCGAGAGGTGGAGAGGACAGTCTGAGACACTGGGAAGGCAGCGGACCGGAGGAGGCACGTTTGTCTAGGGGACCGCACCCTGGAACGGGGACCAACCTCAGGAGGTCAGCCCTTGCCCTCCAGAAGACGGGGCCGACCCAGGTGGGCGGTGCACTGTGACAGAGGGGAGGTAGCGCCCTGATGGACGTTGTGTGTGCCTGAGTAAGGGGGGTCCAACGGGGTTACTGTATCTTCTGTTAGGTTGCCAGGATCTGTGTTTCTCTATTTCTTCTCTCTCTCTCTCCCGCTTTCTCCCCTCCCTCTATCTCTCTCTCTGCTCTCCTGATGTTGATTATCCCGTCTGGTATTGGATGTGATGCATGTAATGAGGTGACAATCGACGGATACAGATCAATGAACTGTGTGTTGACGTTTTATTTAACGTCAAAAGGGGGAATTGATAGATTTAGTTCATTGATGATGCCTGGTAATATCTGATATCTGTGCTTAGGCTGCACACTGCTCTCTGTGTCTCTCTCCCCCTGCATGTGGCGTGACCTGATGACCTCTGGCTAGAGGTTCCTTCTACACAGGGCCCTGTGCACACACATGCAAAATCATGTAGCAGAACATGCAAAATCCTAGTTCCCTTGGCAGTTATACATGCAAAATCATGTCCCTCCCTTTCAGCACACACACACACACACACACACACACACACACACACACACACACACACAAGCACACACCACACAAACACCCATACATACACACACAGAGACATACACACACACCCCCCTCCCCTTTCTCAAGAGTGTATAAAGTGACATGTAATATGGACATTCTGCCTCTTTTGTCTACTGGTGATGTGCCCGCGCGGGGTGACTGACTGTCTTCTTCTCTAATGAATAAAAGCTCCGTTTGAGAAATACTCTGTCTCCGCTTCGTCTTTCGGCCGACTGGTCCACAACTAAATCAATTAAGAACTCACGACCAGGGATAGGCTAATCCCTAACATATCTGACGCTCAACCAATAGCAGCTCTCGTTGTTACAGACAACAAGAGATTTGTGTAAACAGTAGGAATGGAAGGCAGTACTCGACGACTACAGAAGAGGACAAAAATGGAGAAAAAACACCTTCTAAAGTTCGCAAAAAGGTTTCTAAACAATGTTATATGCATCTCACGTCCGTTCAGAAAGAAAGTGTACAAGATTTTACACAGACACGGTGGGATAGATATAGAAACTGCGTCGAGCGGTGGCTTAAATTGCCAGGCAAGAATCGTATCATTGCAGATAAATACAAACATTGTTTAGAGATCGAGTTTGCCAATGTTCCTTTATGTTACGTGGCGAGATGCTGATCTTACCATTGTGGGCAGGGACATCAGCTTGTACATAGCACATGGAAAGCTGTGTCACTGTGTGATTGTAACAAACGGTTCACAAACTCTCTGTGCTGTTGATGAGCTAACATGTGACCACGAGGAATGTGACACCAGGGTGTTTATACATGCACAACATGCTGCACAGATACAGTATATCAAACTGTAGTCATCAAGCCTCCGACAAGTGACGCATTGTACCAACACTGCAAAAGGGCAAATTACCAAGCAGCTATAATGAGACATTCATTGAACGCTGTAATGTGTGCCCCTTCACCCGTTGGCAATGGGTGGCACGTCGAGGATGGGGAGTTAACAGTGACCTGGATGACTACAAATCCGGCCACTGATAGTGTGTTGCAGGTAGTCCATTGCGGTTGCAAACAAGGAAAATGTGAGACAGGAAGATGTTCAAGTGTGTCTGCAAAACTGCCATGTACAGATCTTTGTCATGCCAAAACTGTGCAAATGTTTCTAAGGAAACGGAGGATAGGGCTACATTGGAGGATGACTCAGATGATAGTGGTGAGGATTATTAACATCAGTGTTGCCTGGGAAGTGTGGTGGTGGATGAGTGTGTGGACTGGGGTTCGGATGTACAGTATAGGGTGAGGGGATTAGGGTTATACAGTAGTGATTTGTTTATTTGTTGACACTGATCTCTCCACACACCTCACTCTTTACTCATTTTACTCTGTAGTGTATATTGTATATATGTATATTGAATATTCCTCTTTACTTACTTACTTTTTTACTGTATGAAGCACACTCTCAGGGGCTCATACAGAACCAAGCATTTCATCGTAAACTACCTATTTTACTATTTACTATATTTTATTGTGATAAATAATAAACAAACTTGAAACTTGTGTATGTATGTGACGAATAAACCTCTTGAATCTATTTTTGTACCTGAAGATCCCTTTCCGGGATCTTCACAGAAAAAAAAGTCAGGAAATAAATAATAACACTATTAACACTTTAATCGCCGGGGTTAAATTCATAATTTACCATCCCTCGCCAGCCCTATTTAACATGGAGAAGTTCCCCTTCTTTGCAGGGCTATAACTTTTTAAATTCTATTGCTAAATTGCCATTATTATGGCCCATTCAATGTCCTATATGTATTGTTCAGGGTGTAGCAACGTTAAACTTTTTCATTCACATATTCATACTAAAATATGGTCTAAAGTATAAGTATGTTTTTATCGTTTTCTGCAGCTTTCTTCAGAACGTGATTTATAGCCCTAAATGCATTATATTGATGATCAAATACAGTTTGGTAGGAATCTGTGCGAGATAAAAAATGTCAAATGGACGTGCTTCTAGAAGTTTCTACGTATCATCTGATGATGACCGGATGGGCGGGGGATCGTTTATAATTCCGTGGGCAGCGTTAGATGATTCATCCAGAGTGGGTCATATGTTCATCAGAGCAGTTAGTAAAGAACACGTTAGAATATAACGCTGAATCTTACCGTGGCTTCCTCGCGCCGCTGGCAGATGAGCGTGGAACAGAATTTTTTCTATTATGGGATGTAGAAATGCCCGATCCATTTCCAGGTTGTATAATAGTATATACGTCCAAATCATGTTGTTTTTTCGAGTTATTTGCACCGATCGATGTTCACTGTATCAAGACGGAGTCTCTCTAACGATAGCGAGTGGCCGGACCACATATGGATGAGCACTACCGGTTCAAAGGTTAATATCCGGTTGGCGATCTGCCGATCGGCCACCAGATGGCGCTCTTGAACCGCTAGAGAGTTGAGAGGAGATCAGCAGTGTGTCTCAGGGCTCCGGAAAGGAAATATGATTTCGATGACAGATTTTTGAAATATTGACATCAAAGACGAGTTACGGCGTCTTCGGCAGAATGAGCATGGCTAGGAATGACGAGTTCCGGCGTTTTCGGCGGTTAAAGTGTTAATGAAATAAATAACACTATTTATTAAATAAAAATACAGTACCTACAGACCACCTAGCTCTAGCTCTGTACTATTTAAAAGCACAGTGCAGGACACACTCAAAGGTTATCGCACCTCAGAGATGGCAGTGGACATGTATGACAGGACAAAGGCCATATGTAATGGCCTTGGGATTGAGGGACATACCACCAGCCAAAGGAGGAAGCAGAAAAGGATGGACGAGTATGTAGTTGAGTCATCTTGTGGCACAAGCTCAGACCTCAGCTCAGGAAATCAGCTGAGACAGACTGTTCTATCCAGTCCTCGACAGAATGCTGCAAGAGCTTGAGAGCAGGTTCTCATGAGTTGGAGATCAACTTATGAGAGGCATACAGGCATGTTATCCAGCCTCAGACCAGTTTCTCTCAGTGGAATTGCTGCAACCCCTCGCCACACATTACAATATCCAACTACTGCCAGAGGAGATCACAGTTGCAAAGCGTTTCCTGGCCAGGACAGGCAGAGATGCAGTCCCTCCTATCCAAAGTGTCTTTTCCCTCCTGGATGATAATAATAATAATAATGCATTTTATTTATAAGGCGCCTTTCAGGACACTAAAAAAAGTCCACAAATTGGTGAATGAAAAAATTATAGGATCGAATGAAAACTACTACTTACTAAAAATAGATGTTTAAAAGTACTAAAAACCAACAAAAAATATCAAACACTAACAAACATTCAGCACAGACAATGGGGATGCTGCCATCTTAAAAAAAAGAAAAGTGCAACATAATAATGATGCTAGTGATAATAGTGATAACAGCAGTGAGTGGCAGGATTCAATCAGACAGTGTACATCAGGGCTATTCAACTGGCGGCCCGCGGGCCAGATCCGGCCCGCGGGATGATTCTGACCGGCCCGCCAAAGATTACATGATAAAAAAAATAAATAAAAATTTAACTTTTTTCTTTTTATGTCAACGTTAACACGCACAATTGAGCCAAAAGTCACTCAATTAATGACAGATTTCATTGATAAATTGAGGGAAAACTTTGCAAGTCGATTTGATGCATTTTGTGAGCAACCCATTTTCCAATGTAGCTGCTATTTCCACAAAAGGACAAGAGTTCCTTGCATCACTTCACATTGATGAAGGTCTCCTGCAACTTGAAATAATTGACATGCAAGCATCATCTGCTCTGAAGCAGGCACTTGAGAATGAATCCACCACAACATTTTGGATAAAGTGTATTCATGTCAAGACATTCCCCAAAATAAAAACGCTGGCAATATCTGTGCTAACAATGTTTGGCTCAACATACACCTGTGAATCCAGTTTCTCTCACATGAATGCCATTAAAAAAAGCAACGTGCCTCCTTGACAAATGAGCATTTGCATCACTGTTTGCGGGTAGCCCTCACTTCCTATGAACCCTCTTTCTCTGCCATTGCCCAGTCAAAGAAGTGCAATCGCTCTCATTAGATGTGTGTATGTAGGCTAGGCCTGTCTGCCCCCCACCCCCCTGATGTTTGAGAGTTAAGAGTGGACAATAAGTGCTAATAAGATGCTGTGATTTGCTGTTGTTGCACAGACATGAAGCACTTTTTCATAAGCTCAGCTGCACTATAAATGTGTTTTTTTGTTCAAGTGTTGATGTTAGAATGTTCAGATGCACATCATGCACTTGTTTGTTTTTTATTTTATTTTTATATTGAAATGTTGAAGAGGAGATGTTGCAGTTGTTGCACAGTCATAAATGAAGCACTTTCTGCAGGAGATGTTGCAGATGTGGCACATAAATGAAGCACTTTTTTTGAAAAGTATACTACTTTTGCAATGTAGTTAAATAAAAGTTGTGAAAATGTGGTTGCGTGTTGTGTCAAGTGTACATATATTCATAGCACGGGGAGGCGCCGTGGCAGTCCGGCCCCTGGCCCCTTGGGTTTCTGACAATGTGGCCCCCTGAACAATTTTGTTGAATAGCCCTGGTGTACATGGTCCAAACCGTAGTAACACACTGCACCAGAGTCTGTGCAGTGTTTATTATTAAGAGTCAGATAATCCTAACAGTTTTCAAGTTCACCAGCTGCTCTGTGTGTGTGTGTCCCTACTAAACTCCATAAATGAGTGAGTGTGAGTGATGTGTGACTTATAGCCCATGGCGGCAGTCTGCAGCACCAGTATAGCACCGTGGGGAAGAGGGAAGCCTGCAGTCACATTACAAGTGTTGCAGCAGGTGTACGTGACGTCTGTCTAATGAATTCAATGAGAGTGACAGTGAGAGATCCCTCTGAAACGTTAGTTGACAAGTCATTCCTGGGTAAAACAACACCTCTCACATCCTGTCGTTTTGTCATACACAACGGAACACACAGCGTAGCGGTATCTGAGGAGGCAAATCAGTCTACGTCCCGGATCCTGGCAGTGTGTGGAAGTATCCTTGAGCAAGACACTTAACCCCTAACTGCTCCTGGGAGACACAGGAGAGAAGATTCCTTATTGAGACAGTAGGAAGGCTGAGAGGAAGACAGAGTAGGGAGACACAGGAGAGAAGATTCCTTATTGAGACAGTAGGATGGCTGAGAGGAAGACTGAGTAGGGAGACACAGGACAGAGAGACCGTTCTTTATTCTGCAGAGGGAGAGAGAGAGAGAGAGAGAGAGAGCGAAAGGGGAGAGAGGAGTGTTGGCATGAGAATGAGAGATGAGAGAGCCATCTCTCTGACAGCTTTTAGGCTACCTCTTCCTGCTGTACACCACACACACACACACACACACACACCTGATAATGAATACACTTACTTCATCTTCCACATAGACACAATCACACAAACACACACTTGGCTAGCACAAACATACACATGCACACACATACACAGAAACACTGGATATCCTATAACAGTGGTCTCAACTGGTCTAGCCTCGGGACCCAACATTTTCCTTAGTCATTAAGTCGCGACCCAAATATTTGAACCACTATGATTTATTTCAACAACAACAAAAATTCAGTAATACACAATCTTTCATGCACTGTTAAAAACATGAAATACACACAAAAAAGTGCAACTAGGGCTAAAAACCCAATGAAATAAAATAATAATAAATAATTATGCTTCTTAGCAGATTTCTTAGCTTAACATAACAAACCTAAGTTTGGGGGAACTAATGGGATAACTGGGGTTGCAACAAAAGTGCAACTAGGGCTAAAACACAATGAAATAAAATAATTATAATAATAATAAATAATATATCCAGACTTCTTAGCTTAACATCCCAGAGAACTAATGGGATAACTGGGGATGTTGTTTGCTCCTGACAATTGTCTCAAAGTCTGGGGTGATGGTAGACAAAGCAACTCTGAGGTCATGCTCAATGTCCAATCTGTTCCTCTGCTTTGTCTTCAGCTGGACCAGAGTTGAGAAGCCACTTTCACAAAGATAGGTAGTGCAAAAAAGAAATTACAAAAACAAAAACTAATTTAATTTTTTACACACACATCCGCGACCCACTCAAAATGGCCCCGCGACCCACCAGTTGAGAAACACTGTCCTAGAAGACACAGGCAAACATTACCATGACACACACAACTAGTCTTTCTCTATCTCCCCTCTCCCTCCCTCTCTCTCTCAAATCACAGTTTTTCACATTAGGATCTAACATTGCAATATGCCTCTCTGTTTACGGTTTGATTCAGTTTTAAAATAGGCAGTAATAAAAAATAATAAAATAGAATAGAAAAAAGTGCAGTAAAATAGAACAGACAGTAAAATAATGCAGTACTGCAGTGCGATAAAATAGTTCAATAAAATAAAATAGCTAGAGTACTTCACAGATGGAATCTGCCGCCAGTAAAAAGTGGATTTAAAAACACACGCCAACCCGCCACCTTTGCCGGTGGTCTGTGGGGCACTGAGAAAAGTACATTCGGGAGTTCGGAGAAAGGTGTAGACTCACAGACATGTAGCCAAGTCTCCGTCAAAAACATAAAGTCCAGCCAATTAGGGTTAGGTACCGTTCACATTTGAACCGATACCGGTACCTGGGAATTGATACCGGTACCCAACGGTACCTTTTTCCGGTACTTTCATTATAACAAAATTTGTATTTCTGTTGTAAAACTAAACTAAAGTCTAAACTTCTCAATTACATTTTTTTATAACACCACACAAACTAAAACCCCTCCCTACCTCCCTCTCCCAAACCGTTCCTACAACGATTTTTTAATGTTGCATGATCATGTATATATTTATTATGTAGTATTATTTTTTAAGTTTAAATATCAACATTATCTGGCCATCCTCAGTAAATACTATCAAACTCCTCTGACCTCATCTGGTCTTTCTAAAGACAAGAGATGGTACTGTACGTGCGTGCACACACACAAAGGGAGAATGGCTCATAGCAGACTTAATGATTTTAGAATATTTCAGAAAATGAAATTAAATGTTTATATTATGAACTATCCAGTTAGTATTTATCAGTGATAGCCAAGCTACTTGGAAAATGTAGTAAGCTACACTACCAGTTACTCTCGATTAATTATAGCTCAACTACAATGGAAGCTATCCCCAGAGAAATGTAGCAAGCTACACTACAAGCAACATGGCAAAAATAGCTAGCTACATTGGCACTATTTCTTTTTATCAACTTCATGATCAAGTTTCCACCAAACAAATAGGCAGGCAAAAAATGCTCAGTTTGATTGTTTATTATAAAATAAACTGAAACTGGAAACAAGCCCTCTGTCTGGCTTTTTGTGTCATCCTTTTAACATGTACTTGTATTAATATACCTTGCGGTACCATGTACAAAATGTTAATAAAGTATGAGGAAAAAACTGTGGAAACGTAATAAATAAAAGGCAGTGAAACAATAATCAAATAAACACCAAAATATATACTATCTCTATTGGAATGGAGACTTTTCAGCACAGGATAAACTAGGGATGGGCATTTAAAAATCCAGCTCGATTGATCGCATGATGTACTCGAGTACCGTGGATTACTCGTGGAGGAAAACGCTGTACAAAATAAACGTCTTTTCCGGTGTTTTAGACTTTGCTCTTTTATTTTGAAACCCCCAGACAGGAAGTATTGTTGTTATCCTAGCCGACCTAGCGGAACCTATGAGCGGACAACTTGTGTCGTCCGGTTCTGTGTTTTAGAGCTAATGATAAAACAAATGTTGAGATTGTTGGTGAACAACTAACTTTAGGTTAGTTTTAACGTTAGCTACTAACGTTAAATGCAGCTACTACAGGCAATCGACGATGAGGAGGAAGTGTCAAAGCCATATATAATAGAATAGCCCTGTGGTGTGTAGGCACGACAGCGCAACTCGAAACTACCTGTTCTATTAAATTAATTGATGTTTGGGCGGCTGGGTAGTGCAGCGGACTAAGCGTTCGCCTACCACCGCAGAGACACTGGATTCGAATCAGCGGTACCTCCGGCTTGGTCAGTCGTCCCTACTAACACAATTGGCAGTGTTAGCGGGTGGGAAGCCGGTGGGGTATGTATCCTGGTCGTTGTAAACAGCGACTCCTACTGGTCGGTCGGGGCGCCTGCAGAAAAATACGGAAAAAGGGGGGAGAAAAAATTTATAAAAACAAATATTAATTGATGTTTAACTTGTCCCTGTGTCCAGTCCTTTGACTAGCCCCACCCGTTCATTGTAAACAATGATGCATGTAATTGTATTAACGTTAATGTGTTGTTATACATTCTGAATGGCATTTCGTTGGTTAGCTATTTAGCTAATGTTGATAGCATTGAATAGCATCAACGCTAGATCTTTAATCTTTATTTAGCAGTCCAGTTTCTCCGGGCAGTAGCGTATAGCGTTTGTTCACCCTACATCACTACTTGGGTCTAAAAATAGCTACACTACAAAGAACGCTACTTGGTTCAAAAGGAGTGACGCTACCATCACGCTACTGAGAAATGTAGTTAAGCTATGTAGCATTGCTACTTGTAGCTAGCTACTGCCCAACACTGGTATTTATAGTGTAACGTTTGGCTACTTTAAATCATTGAACGTAGAGAGAGAGCAAGAGAGACTCAGCCACCACCACTGTGATGTATTAGGTTTGAGTCTCTTGGATGTTGTACTTGACTCGAGTGATGTCACAGTCACTAGGAAGTCAACACAGAGTTGTATGGAGCGCGATGCATGAAGCGATATATATATAAATTAACAGCTGTCTCTCATGCGGTCCTTAGTGCTGGGACCTCATCGTCATCCCGCTGTTATTGTAAATGGCTGGGATGTGTGATGTAGACTGTGGTATTACGCACAGTGTCTGTGTTCTATCCTTATGCTCCTCGTTAGGATGAGTGTGGGGCTAGGACCCTCCCCGCTTTTGATGGTCTTGAAGGGACCTCAGGGGGTACATTTATCGGGGCTACGCACTTGCTCTTCGCCCATTATCGGGCGTTGTGGACAGCGACTCCTACAGGTCGGTTGGTGCGCCTGCGCAGTAGAATCAGGAAGCGATGGGGGCGGCGCCCCTCCAAAGCGCAGACCCCTGACGCTGAAAGATCGCGCCGCGCAGGTGAAAAGATGCAACTGCTGTTACCTCGAGTATCGGAGGGGACTCGTGCTATGTATGACTTAGTCCACATTGCAGCCAGCTTGTGGGAGGCAAGAAACAGCGTTCGAGACAGGGGAGGGTTGAATTGGATGATACAAAATTGGGATGGGAGAAAAATTGTTACGGATGTGTTGGCAGAGGGCCCAAGCGCAAACATATACGAGGGAGAGGTAGATATGGATTGTCAAAAGTGAGCACTGCTCCTTTAATCTTAAACACTTCGAGCCAGGGGTGAAGTGTAACAAAATAATCCAATGTAAACAGAGGGCAGCAACAAAGATGTTTACAAAAATACGTCCAAAGGCAGCAGCAAAAATACAAAAACAAAGAATAGCACAGCTGAAGAACTGGCAGAGGACTAAATACGAAAAACAAATAATAATCTCATAAAGAGAGCACGTCCAAAAGGCACAAACAAAACACTGCAAGGCAGGCTAGGAAAAACATGAACAACTGACTACAAATTAAACCCTAACAAACAAAATGAACATTCCACGAAAAACAACGAAGGGAGGAACAAACAAAATAAACACTAGAAACACTTACTACAAAAATACTGGAAGGAGTAACAGGATCACAGGAACAGAAGAACTAGACAGCAAACACTAGTAGGGAATCCAAACAATGAACCGACAAAGAGAGAATGGCAAACGAGGCAGATATACACACACTGATTGACACAAGAGGGTAATTGGGAACGAGACACACCTGATGGGGAAAGCTGAACTAACACACAGGGGTAAGGAAAACAAAAGGCCAAACACACACTGGGGAATAAACTAGACTAGAATCAAAATTACAATTACAGAGAGAACACCATACAAGGGACAAATAAAACAATTACAAAGGGAACGAGACTAAAGACAAAACAACGCTAAAACACACGGGAGACAATACAAACGCCAAGAGTACAAGAATGTCCAAAGGTGGGGGCTGGTGAAGAGTAGAGGAGAAAAGTCCTCGCAAGGGTGGGGGCTGTTGAGGAGAGGAGACAGGGAAAAAGGGTCCAGGGACAGGTGAACCCTCACAAAAATAGAAAGAATGGGAGAAAAAGTGGATCAAAAAAAGAAAGATTGAGGGGGATACTAATACATTTAGCCGCAGGGGGCATAATCCCACGGGACAATGCATTGGTAACTTGTTTCAAATGACAATATATACCCCTGTGAATATTATTGCACAGATCGGAATACGGGCGCGCACGTGGGAGTCAATGATATTTTGACAGTGATATGGAAATGCGTGTGTGTTTCCCAGAGAGAAGCTTGTGTCCCTCTCTCTCTCTCTATCTCTCTCTCTCTCGCTTGCTCGTTCTCTGCTGTCTCTGTCGGCACCCATGCACGTCAACCCGCTTGAGGAAGTAATTCCACTCGCTCTGTTGTTGAGCGAATTGTTGATTGTGGGCGGTGACTTACTCACGTCAGCAAAACAGTCAAATCAGAATGGCTTAGTTGAGTGACGGAGGATCTCGTGAACTCGAGACTAGACTGATGAGTCAAAATGAGAATTAGAGAAACAGACCCCAACCCCATTGATATAAACCCCCATTGCTAGGAAACAATGCTAAACACTGGAAAAGGCCGTTTATAAGACACGGGACCTTTAATATATAAAATAACACGTGGCAGAAGCACAGTCAGGAAATACTGCCAAGGATGGACACAAAAAAGCTCAGAGCTTATTTCCATTGTGGTCCTTGTAGACAAGGTTCATACAGTACAGAAGCAGGATCCACTCTGTCTGCATTCATAGATGTGTTGAATTAATGAGACTTGGTGAGAAGTATGATTTGCAGAAAGAGCGAGAGAGACAGAAGCGAATCTCTGTTCCCCAGGCATAAGCCACAACAGGAGGTGAGTGCCAGTATATGGATTCATTATTTTTTAATTACAGTGTCATGAAGATGCACCAAAGCTCTGCACTGACTTACAAGATGTAATAGTGTGGACCCCCTCCCCCTCCACACTGCCCCAGCATTTTTGAGCCTCAAAGACAGAGACGCTTCCAAAACAAACAATGCCATGTGCAGCACACTGATAGAAGATACTGTTGCATCTTCTGAGATGACAATGGAGCCAAGTAAACACTATATGCCCATAATGGATGGAACATATAATTGAATACTCATTTCACCACACAGCACAAACGTCCACTAGCTGTGGGGCTTACAGTGATACTGCTTGTCATCAATTATCCTTCTTATTGATCATCAACACTACTCAGAAGGGCAATAAAAAGCTGTTATACCTGTTAATGAAACAGTCCACAAAACAACCATGGAGCTATCGGCCGCTTTCTGCTTTCATAACATTATTCTCAGGGTCTTTCTTGGGCAGTATTGTATGTCCTTTGATAATCCACGATCAGCCAGTCCTTTGATAATTGCCAGCCTGTTGATTCTTCTGATTTTGCCCTGCAAAGGGCCAAGCTCAACAAGTATTACATTTCACCAGTGTTCCACCATGTTGCCTACTTCATGCAATTTGCAATAGGGCCAAGCTCAACAAGTATTACATTTCACCAGTGTTCCACCATGTTGCCTACTTCATGCAATTTGCAATAGGGCCAAGCTCAACAAGTATTACATTTCACCAGTGTTCCACCATGTTGCCTACTTCATGCAATTTGCAATAGGCTAGATTGCATGTGCTAAACTCAAACAGAATGCGTTTGGGACAGCTTCACTGTGTGTTGTTACACCTTCAATTAATCATCCCCATTGACAGTTTACACAGTGTACGTGAAAGGTCTTGTGATATGCATTTTGAAGAGAGCTAGCATGGACAGAGATGTGAATGTGACCTCAGCCTGCCTCCTCTCCTCCTACCAACCCTCTCAGCCCCTCATATGTATCTCAGCCTGCCTCCTCTCCTCCTACCAACCCGCTCAGGCCCTCATATCTATCTCAGCCTGCCTCCTCTCCTTCTACCAACCCTCTCAGCCCCTCATATCTATCTCAGCCTGCCTCCTTTCGCCTACCAACCCTCTCTTTTCCAATCCTGTCTCAAGACCCATCTTTTCTCCACTGCCTTTTCTTTTTTTTAAACTTAAATTTTTATTTTCATTTTTTCAATAACATACATAGACAACATTCATAGACAATACACAGTACATAAATGAAAACAAATAGACAAAAAATGTGTAAAGAAAAAGTGTGACATGGGTCCTTCGGTCCATTCTACATTTGCATTATTTATTTACATTTTTATTCATTTCCTTGTATCCTTTTCAAACCTCTGTGATGTCGTTACTTCCCCTCCTGTATTCTTCCCATTTTCCCCATTTCCATTCAAACTTTTCTTCTTGCAGCCTCAGCAGATGTGTGATTCTCTCCATTTCCTGTATCCCCTCTACCAACTCTATCCATTGATCCTTTGTCGGCACTTCTACCTTGTACCACAGTTTAGTTAAAGCTTTCTTGGCTGCCACTATCAATATCTTAATCAAATATTTGTCTTCCCCTTGGATTCCTTCCTGTGACAGATTCCCCAAATACAACACTTGGCCTCCCTGGGGTATTTCGTATCCTATTACTTCATTTATTATCCCTCTTATCTCTTCCCAGTAGTGCCTTATCTTCTGACATCCCCAGAATATGTGTGTATGGTTCGCCCCTTCCTGTCCACACTCCCTCCAACATGTTTTCTTTGCTGATGTGTAATTGCCCTGTATTTCTGGTGTTATAAAGTATCTAATTATATTTTTCCACCCAAACTCCCTCCATATCCTTGATCCTGTGGTTGTTTGTTGTGTCTTACATGTGTCATACCATTCCTCCTCTGTTATCTCTATTTCCAACTCTCTTTCCCACTTTTCTTTCACATACAATGTTGTATTTCCCTTACTGTCCATTATTGCCTGATATAGTGCTGATATCACCCTCCCCTTCCGTCCTTCGTATGACTTTACCATTATCTTAATTACCCCATTCTGTTCTTTGTCTCTATCTTGCTTTATTTCCTTGTTATCCACTGCCTTTTCTTAGTCTCCCCTGTCCATTGTGTGTTAGTGTTATGCTTGTCTGTTGTTTGTTTCAATACCACCGCCCCTTAGTGTAAAGTGACTTTGAGTTCTAGAAAAGCGATTTATAAATGCAATTTAATATTATTACTACAATACATTACATATAAGCATTACAATGGTGTACAATTTTACATGCAATTTGGGAACATACACTATTTTGGTAAAAGGCAGTAGAATACATTGTGGAGTGGTTGGGTTCCATTGTACCTATGACACCAATACTAAGCTACTGGATGACCAATCAGAATTGATTATGCCTATTGGATGACCAATCAGAACTACCCAATATTTTAATGGTTAAAACAGTTAAATGGGTCAAGCAGACCTTGGGGCAGGTGTGGCTATGGGGATAGCTGGATTAAGCTAATTAGACTTGGGAGCAGGTGTGGCTGCACACATGTTGCACATTTACATTTACATCTTGTCATTTAGCTGATGCTTTTATCCAAAGCGACTTACAAGTTCTGTACGACAAGTCAGCAGGAAGGCACAACTCTATCAGCTGAGTAACAATGTTCAAACAGTGCTGAAACTTGGGTACTGCAGTACTACAGTACATAGGGTGGCCAGACGTCACGCATTGCGCGTGATTGTACAGCATTTCTGTCTCTTTTCACGCGTCACGCAAATTGAGACCATGTCCCGCATGATTGGTTGTCATCCGCGCTAACACCCCCCCCCCCCCAGCCAATGTTAACACATTGGCGGCCATTTGGATGCGTCTAAATCACTGTAGACGGCCAGCATATGTAAACAGACTTGCACAGTCCGTGGGGCTGTTTGTAGAGCTAAATCTATACTTTATAGTATTGCTATCTGTCCATTCTCATTGTCAATTGAGTCCATAAACCGTCCCTTCAAAATGGCTTAAAGAAATAATTTTTTCATCAATACGTTCTCATTTTATAGCGCCATGAATATAAGCGTTATACGGGATCCTCAAGCATGAATGCATGGAAGGGGGGGGCGGGGGACGTCGTTTCTGATTATTGATTACCAATAACCGTGTTCGTCTCAGTAGCTACATACGCTGATCGGCTGGTTGAGTATCATAACAAGCTCTGATCAGCATGTAATTTACGTGAAAAAGATCTTACCATGAGCCGGTTGGATCCCCCACACCATTTCCCAGTTATCGATCGCCATCTGGTAGATCGATATGTCCATTGGCTGATGATAAATTCCTTTACTGCATCGTGAAATCCGCGATCCAAAACGTATTCCGTGCAACAGGCAATAGCGATCGCTTCAGGTGAGTAGAAAACTACATAGGAAATCCAGAAAAAAAATACAACTTCTGCCATAGGGAACACTGCATTATTGATACAGTGTCCCTAAGAGGATCTGGCCGGTAATGCACTTTTTAAAATTCAAAGAGTAGGGTACATCTGCAGTGCAGCTCGGCGACCTTGAATAGGTTATTAAAATGGAATGAAAGCCAAAACAACCTTGCTACGGAGATATCAGTGGTTGGTCCCTTAAGCATGGATTCGAAACACGGATATATACGTGGCCCGTCCCGAATGTGTTAAGAACCTCTATGCGTCGCGTAACGTTGGCTCCCGAGGCTCCAGCATACTCGGAAACTGACACGGACACGCACGCGGATGCAGACACGCTGCGCACGCGCCTCTGATTATAGTCTGTGTTTGGTGTCCGGAAGCGTCGCGTCGGGTGCTTATGTGATTGATTGATTGATGATTGAAAACTTTATTAACTGATTGCAGAATGGGTACAATACACTACGGCTCAATACAAACAATTGTTAAGGGGATGCAGACCAGAGAAAGACGTTTGTCTTGTTTACATCAGGGTCCCTCATTTTCAATTCATCAAGAAATTTATAATAATAATAATAACTTTATTTGTATAGCACTTTTCATACAGAGGTTGCAGTTCAAAGTGCTTCACAACAGTAAAAAAAATACAGGCATGAGCGAGCATAGCAAGTGTAGTGGAATTCTCAGTCCAAACTGTCCGATCATTATGGAAATATTATGTTGGTTGAATATTGAGTCCCACAGATACATGGGTTTTAGAAGTCTCACATTAGAACAGTGATAAGTGATTGATTAAATTAGGCACTGGAAGAATGTCAGTTGGTCTGGGTAAACTGGACCTAACACTATGTAAATACGACAGTATACTGGTCACGCTGGTCGGCCAGCTTTTAGGGCTGTCAGCAGACCCCCGTTTATTACTTCCAAGTTTCTATTTAAAACCAGAGATAACATCTCCCTGAGAACAGTTGGTTATCTCACTTCAAAGGAGTATTGGGTGTCCCAACAGACGCACCGGCATTTCATGTGACCACCTGGCTTTCTCCTGCCTTGCTTAACACAAAGTACATTTTCAAATGTCTATTACTATACTTAGATTAGTTTAATATGAACTACAAATGGGCCTATTGTGGTAATAATTCTGAATCGAATGATATAAAATATGTCATGTGTATGAATGGGAATCACAGAGTTTGAAATTAGGCCACGTCTGAATCTACATTGGAAAATACTTAAATGTGTTGAATACTAACTGTATAAAAGAGATATTGATGTAAGTTAAAAGAATGATTAGGAAACTAGAAGAAGTGGACTTAATTATAAACCTACTGTGATTCTCATGTAGCATCAAGATAAACTGTTCAATTCTGATATCTCTGTGTTTATGCAATCAATCTCAATTCGAATATATATATCTTGGGTTCAACAACCAAAGTATTATGTTAGTTAGACAGTGTTTATTCTTTGATTGGAAAACAAAGGAAATAGAGGGTTGGCTTACTGAGGACAACCTTCTATTTCAAATTCAAACTTAGAGAGGCCGTGATTGGAGGAACACATCTGCTTGACGTCACTCTGGTGACATCACGCAGAGACTCCAGGCTTTTGATATAAGGGGGGGTGTTGTGACTGTGGGAGGACACTCTGAAACGGAACCACCACAGGACGACACCCACCTTTTCACACAGCGGATGACGCGGGCAGAGGAGAATCAACAGACAAAGAACTTTTGGAGGGAGAACAGACTGCTTTGTTTGTCAGCCAGACAACAAAGACCATCAACAAACTTATCAACTATCATTCTTTAATCTGCTTTCTTAGTAGGACGAGAGCGGCATAGTGCTCCGGTACCTTGAATCTTTTATAGTGTTCTTTATTGTAATTTGAACCAGAACTTTTGTAATTACACTCTTAACTTTGAAATTAAACAGATGCGGTTACACCTTCTCCTCTTCATTTCTCCTGCTGCTTAGCTGGTCGTCGAACAAGACCATTTGGTCTTTTGAAAGTACAAGGGTTTTTAGGGGGGACAATTCACAACGCAGAGGACGATCCAGCCGGTTCTGATCTTATCAGAACCAGAACAGAGACCTTTGTGACTTCACAAGGTATGGTAAATCACAGTGTTTCACATTAGGATCTAGCATCCTAATAGGCTCTCTATTCAGTAATACAACGGACATACAACAACAGTAAAAAATACAGGCATAAGCGAGCATAAAAATGTAAATAGCAAAGTTACAGTAAAAAGTGTGATAAGATTGTTCAATCAGATGAAAATGGCCCAGTTAGGAGAATCAACCTTGGCTAGGCGGTGAGGTTCACGATGTACCTAACTGGAATGGTAAACAACTTTGCTAGATTTAGGTCAAAAGTCATTAAGAAAATAGTCAAGAATTATAAAATAGAACGGACATACAACAGGATATTTAACATACAACAGCACAGTGTTTCACATTAGGATCTAGCATCCCAATAGGCTCTCTGTTTACAGTTTGATTCAGTAATACAAATAATATATATATTTTTAAATGATTCAGTTTAAAAATAGTCATCAGTAAGAAGTAAAAAGTGTGATAACCGACACATGAATTTGATAGGCAGTGTATAAAAGTAGGCAGGGTAAGAATAGTGCAGGTAAGTACAATTTGTGTCAGGATATCCCTGATGTTTCTATAATAATATTTCCCCTTGCCACTAGGTGGTAGCAGATATCTATCTTCAGATATTTGCCTGCATTACCCCACAGTGAAATGCCTGAGCAAAGAGGTTTTAAGCTGTCTTTTAAAGATGTCTAGCGAGTTGGCTTCTCTGATGTTTTGGGGTAGTTTGTTCCACAGTTTTGGGGCATAGTTGATAAAGGCTGCATTACCGATCCTCTTTTGACTGTTTCTGGGAGCCTCTAGTAGTCCAGCAGCTGATGATCGCAGTGTTCTTGCTGGTGTGTAATTTATTAGTGTTGGCGATGTAGCTAGGTCCCTGTCCATTTAGAGCTTTGTATGTAAGGAGAAGGACCTTAAAATCAATTCTAAATGTTACAGGACTGGACTAATGTGCTCTCTCCTTTTGGTTCTAGTTAGCAGTCGGGCTGCAGAGTTTTGGATTAGCTGAAGCCTCTCTGTGGTTTTCTTAGGGAGACCTGTGAAAAGTGCATTACAGTAGTCTAACCGGCTAGATATGAATGCATGAATTAGCTTCTCAGCATCGATCTGATTAATAAATGGTCGTACTTTTGCTATATTTCTGAGATGGAAGAACGATGTTTTCGTCACTTTGCTAATATGAGAATTGAGGTTCAGTTCTGAATCTATGATAACCCCGAGACTAGTGACCTCAGATTTGATCCAAGGGGTTAGTCCTCCCAGGTTATTTATTAACGTTTCTTTTTTAGTTTTGGGGCCGATAATTAGAATTTCAGTTTTGTTCTCGTTTAGTTTCAGGAAGTTCTTACTCATCCATTTATTTATTGCCAGTAAGCAGTCTGTAATGGAGCTAATCGCTGTATCATTTGGTTCAGCAGATATGACATTATAAGTCTGGGGAAACACTTATAATTCTACACTACAACCACTTTTTATACTCCAAAAAAGAGCCACAAGGATAGTTCACATTATAGCTTATCATGATCACACAAACATATTATTTTTAAAGTAAAAAACATTCAAGTTAAATGATCTTGTGGAGTGAATGTAAATATAGAGGTAAACAAGAATTTAGTGCAAAACTTTTAGCAGCAGTGGTACATAGTAAGTATGAATAATAAATAATGGCAGTAAAATATAATAATACAATAATGGCAGTAAAGTGGCAGTGAGATGATGGATATGGCAGTAAACTAATATGATGTACACTAAATAAATAAACTAAATAATGGCAGTAAAGTAAAGTGGCAGTGTGTGTCAGTGTGTGTGTGTGTGGGGGGGGTTAGTCCAGAGTCTGTGGGGGGCAGAGTAGAGGAGTCCAGATTCTGTGGAGGCAGGTAAGAGAGAGGGGGGAGAGCTGGGTGTGTGTGTGTGTGTGTGTGTGTGTGTGTGTGTGTGTGTGTGTGTGTGTGTGTGTGTGTGTCAGTGTGGGTGGGGGGGGGGGGGTTGTTCTTAGTCCAGAATCTGTGGGAGCAGAGTAAGAGAGGAGGGGAGAGCTGGGAGAGAGTTGAGCTTCCTGACAGCCTGGTGTATGAATCTGTCTTTCAGTCTGCTGGTCCTGGCTCGGAGGCTCATTCTCCTCCCGGAGGGCAGGAGAGTGAAAAAGCGTTGTGACGGTGGTCATTATGCGTAGTCTGGGTGGTCATTATGTGTGCGTGTGCAATGCATGTGTGTGATAAGACTGGGGGTCCAGACCTAGCTATATAAGTGATTGTAAGTCTGGGTGGTCATTTTATTTATTTTGAGTACTTAACACCCATTAGAGACAAAAGAAAAAAAAATAAGGGCAAAACGTATTTGGCTTGTGGTCATTTTAATGAGGACAGTGGCAGATGAGCCTCGAAGGAGGGGACAGGGACAGTCCACCAAAAAAAGGGTGGACTGTCTGGGGGGGGGGGGGGTCCACATTGTCCCTCACAAACATACCCTTTGTCCCACATTTGGTTTATTGGGATCTGGTCACCCTAACAGTACATAATACATATTAGTAATAGTAGAAGGCGTGCATGGTAGTATAGGACAGTAAGAAGGTTTGTGTTGCTTAAAAAAAAATTCATTTCAGATATTGATTGAAGAAGTGTGTTTTTAGTCAACAGCGAAAGATTGGTCGGGATTTGGCTGTCCTGACTGTCGTGGGAAGTTCATTCCACCATTGTGGAGCGAGGACCGAGAATAGGCGGCTTCTCCTTGATGACCCTCCCGGAGCTCGGATAGGAGTGGGTCTGAGGCGGCCAGAAGATGTAGAGTGGAGGAGTCTTGAGGGTGTGTAGTTAGAGACCATTGACCGGAGGTAGGCGGGAGCCGTTCCCTTCGCCACGCGATATGCCAGGTCAAGGACCTTGAAGTGGATTCGTCCCTGAGAAGTGGGGTAACATGGGCTGATTTTGGTAGGTTGGAGATCAAACGGGCGGCCGCATTCTGGATGAGTTGAAGAGGCTTGGTGGCGGTGGTCGGTAGACCAGCAAGCATTGCATTGCAGTAGTCCAGGCGAGACACGAACGTTGATTGGACAAGGAGTGGCTTCTTTTGTCAGGAAGGAGGTAATCAATATGCACAGGTTAAATCTGCCATCCTCACACACAGGGAGAGCCTTTGTCGGAACACATTCCATCTGTTCTGGCTTGTACCATCTTGCCACCTATTCTGTAAATTGGTCTGCTGTTTATACCATCTCTGCCTGTGTCCATGTGTCCTGTAGAAAACCACTTGGGTTGTGTGTGGCAGGTCAACTGCCACGCTGGTGCCCAATATGGGGCCCTCTGGCATAGGAAATGGATACAGAAGAGCCATTTGGAGACCCACTTGAAGCCATGCCAGGGTTGATGATTGGCCACCACAGCCATACCAGCACCAGGCCGCGTGTATGCTTTCCCCAACGCAGTTGTGTTTCCGCGTCTCTGATTGGCCCGCGCATTTCTGGTCATGTGACATGTGCGCCAATCGTGGGACCGCAAGTTTCTACACTGGTTAAGCTTAGGCGCTCTTTCGAAGTTGGTTAAGGTTAGAGTTTGTCTTAGAGCATGGCGATAGAACGCCAGGTAGTTTGCAGGCTGTTAGACCCGGAAATAGGCGCAGAACTTGCTGTCCCACAATTGGCGCACACGTCACATGACCTGGCCAATCAGAGCGCAAAACGGGAACGCGGAAACACAACTGCATTGGGGAAAGCATACACGCCGCCAGGCCCAGGAGGTCGCCGCTCAAGCCAAGGAGGTTGACGCTCAATGTCATTGTTCTAGCCAAGGAGGTCTTCGCTCTAGCCTCAGTTTGGTGTATGCGGTGTGGGGATAGCTGATTCAAGCAGCCACACCTGCCCTGGGTCAAGCCAATTAAACCTGGAGGTAATGTGATAATGTAATGTAATAATGGTAATAATGTGCACAGGTTAAATCTGCCATCCGCAGATATACATAGGGAGAGCCTCTGTCTAGACAACACATTACACAACAAGCTAAATCCTTCCTCCTCTTATTTGTATCCTGGCCAGGGAGCTATAGTCTACAACCCAACTTTCTACTACAGTTCAACATCACTTTAATAAGATGGATAGAGCAGGATTTCCATACATACAGTGGTGTCAGTAAGGAGCGGGTCTGTCACTGCCTGCTATGCAGGGACTAATACTCATTAAAACTCACAGTTGTGCCGAAGACAAGGAGCCCAGAAGGCAGAGGATTTCATTTGTTCTGCCGCTAGCCAAGACATCAGCTGCAGGGAGAGGCTGTGTCACTTTTAGGGAGTGTCCACACTGATCCGCCACAAAACAGAGAGGAAACGGATGGAATGAATAGCTGCTTTCAATAGGGGCCTTTCACAGACCGTTTAGAATGTTTCCTCCATGTTGATATATAAATATCCATATCTGTATGTATATACCTGCATATAATAATTTTTACATATCTGTAGATACTGTATCTAAATCTGTACATATCCCTTACCTACTCTTACTAATTATACCGCTGACCAGTATGACTTACTACCATAGTATCGTCATACCTGTATCACTGTATATAATAAAACTATAACACTGTACATACATCTGATTAGCACTATTACTCAGTAGTGCTCATTTATATATTTTATATCCAGTTTAATTACCTTTGCCATTGCACTTTACTGTTTACTGAGGGCGAGGTCCCCCAGTACTGACATGGGAACCTTCAGCCGCTTCCACTTGTCTCTCACCGGGTCTATTTCCATACTGGAAAACCACCTCTGTATCCTCCTCATGAAGAGGAGGCCAAGAGGGACCACAGAGTGAGCAGATGCCATCATACCGAGCAGGCGCATCACGGACAGCGGCGCAACCGTCCTAGGACGGAACCTCCCGAGAACATCCACTCGCCGCCGCTCTGAGAGGGATGCCCATATAGACCTTGAGCTTAGAAATAAGCCCAAGTACTCCACCTGTTGACTGGGAAGAGGAGTACTCTACTTCCAGTCTACAGCAAAACCCAGGCTGGTGAGGAATTCCACCACCTGCCTGGTATGAGACCTGGCGATCTTCTCTGACCGGCCGAGGACCAGAACGTTGTCCAGGGTAGAATACAATTCGTATCCCCTGACGACGCAGAGACCCCAGCGCGGTCTCCACGCACTTGGTGAAGATGCGAGGAGCCAGAGAGTAGCCGAACTGGTACTCTGGTACTCGTACGCGAAGCCCTGAAAAAAGGAAGCGTAGGTATGTCCTAGGAGGGAAGATCGGGATGCGAATACGCATCCTACAGGTCTATGGAGGTGAACCAGGCCCTCACCTGACAGCGCTTAACAGGTGGGTGACGGTCAACATTCTGAACCTTGGGACAGGTCCAGTATGGGTCTGACACCCCACCCCCTCCGATTTCTCGGGCACCAGAGAATATCGGGAGGAAATGCCGCTCATCGCGTCCTCCCATGGGACCACGACGGCGGCCTGCTTCGCCGCCAGAGAACGAATCTCCTCGGCCAGGACTGTCACTGCCGCGGACTCTGATAATAGAGTCTGTACCAAACCCAAAAACAGAGGGCGGGGGTGTGTAAACTGTAACAGAAGCGCCGCCCTCAGCGTTCTCTCCATCCACACCGACATATGGCTACCACTGCAGCCATACGTGGTAAAATTCCAAAGCGCCCCTGCCGCCAACTGCCGCTGGTCCGCTAGGAATCGTAGATAGGTGGCTCGGTCCCTCCCGCTGTGCGTTGTCAACCCTGGTCTTGCCAACCGCGCGAGCAGGGTGTCTCGTGGAGCCGGGATATCGCACCCTGACTCTACCAACGAGGCAAACGCACCCAAGGGGGGGAACCGGGGACCCCGACAGAAGGGGTGGTCTGATACGGGGGGAGCGGCTATCACCCCTGGTGACATAGGCTCCCCCCGCTGAGCATCTTCCCGGCTTAGCTTGCTGAGGACAGCCTGCTCTGCAGCTGGACATGCATGGTGTGTGGTCCTCACACTGCGTAGCCCTGTAGTGATATTACTACCACCCAAATTACACGTGCCTGCTGACCACCGCGGGATCGGAAGTCCAGACAGGGGAGGGACTAACGTAATACTCGGCCTGGCGAGGGCGGGACTGGGGGGAACCCACGCTGCGACCTCCTGGGCCTAGAGTTCCCCCTCTGACAAAAATGTTTAGATACAGGGAACCCTGCTCCGTTGACAGATACAACACCAGGCTCACCTAACACAGACGCAGGACGTGTGGTGTGGGAGCCGCTTGACAGCACAGCATTCTCATAGACAGACCCAGGCCTACCTAGCAACTGGGTGTCAGCCCCTGTCTCCATGAGAAGCGAAATGTGGGGCCGCGGCCCGCAGCCAAAGGGAACAAATCAGAGCCCTGTGTCCCGTAGTGTAGCGGGGGGGAGTAACCGGAGAGCGTGCTAGACACAGCTAGATGGCAACGGTTTTTTAGGGCGTGCCCATCTAATATAGCCGATCCCTCGGGCCGCCGAGGCTGTCGGCCTTGTGATCACCTGTTTTCTTTGTGTCCAGGGTATCTCGGGGGAAACATGGCCGCTGGCGAGGCCGTGCTCTCACCTCTGGCTGCGTGGTGTGGAGCAGCGTGGGGCCCAGGTCAAATACCGCCGCGCTTCCGTGGACAGACCAAGGTCCACCCATGGAGAGGGGAGCCCTGAGGAGGAGACCCCTCCCCTCCTCAAGGGGAGATTGCTCCAACTAAAGATGCCTGTGAACAACCGTTGACAGCATCCTAGCCCTCCCTGCGGTTATAGCTTGCGGCTAGGTCAAAAGCTGAATAACCTCAAAACCTCTGGCGATGGTTTTGACGTCGGCTGGCCCTAAGGCCCCACCACCCGACACCATTTTTGACAGAAAAACAGCCAATTGAGCAATGTTGCCAGTCGCTGCTCAATTCTGTACCGCGGCGGTATAGGCTTCATCAGCCTACCAGCCACCTGCCGGGCCGACTCGCCTCATGGCGTCGGCCGGGCGGGACACTGTTCCACCGTGTCAGGGCAAAGGACTGATGCCACCTGCTTCACTAAGCACGGAACACCAGTGGTGGCTGCTGACCAAAGTCTACTACTAGTGAAGCACTGCCTCACTAGTAGTCATGTAACAACCTCCACTGCGGTGTGCACCTATAAAGGGATAAATGAAAGAATGAACAAAAACTCTATTAACATATTGCAGAATGGGGGCGGTTAGGTGGCGTAGCGGTGGCGTAGCGGAGATTGTGCTCGTCACCAATGCAAGAGGCTGCGGTCTCGACTCCCGGAGAGTCAGCATTGCCTTGGCTCGGGCTGATCGCTATACTAACTCGTTTGGCTGAGTTAGGGGGAGGGGAGCCGTGGGTGGGTCCTGGGCATTGTGGACAGCGACCCCTACAATACAGTCGGGGCGCCTGCTCAGCGAAGGTAGGATCTGGTGAGAGGTAGTGCGGCCTCCCACACGTTACACTCTCCCAGTGAGAATCTGCGCGGCCAGGCTGGCTGCCGGCTGGCTGCACATGTGTCGGAGGAAAGCATGTGACAGTCTCCGGCCTCTCGGACCAACAGTAGGGGAAAGTGCGCAACAACCAGGAAGGGGGTTGGGAATTGGCATAACGACTAACAGTGGGATGGGAGAAAAATCGGAAAAAGGAGGGGGGAAAAGATAAAAAAAAAAAAAAAAAAAACATATTGCAGAATGGGCTAGCCCAATAGTTCATGCCAACCGTCACTCTAGCCTCACGTTACCAGTGGGGATCTGTCTGAGCTCGAACAGGGAAAATACCGCCCCCTATCGTCTCTCCGGATGGTATTGCACCCCATTGGATTGGACTGAATGAAATGGATGGGGGAAAAAGAGTCCGGATTCCACATTTTACTTGTAAGGCATGTAATCCGAGCCTATTGCAGTCATCGCCCACCATTAGAACAGCGTGGAATATGTCTTTCGACCACCCAGCGTTGGATCAATAAACGCAATTGATATTTGGAATGGTGATCATGAATTGGAATAATCTTTTTGGAAAACATCTGATCTGAGGTAAGGAATCTATTTTATCAGTCTTGGGATAATCAGAGCTGTTTTCACCTATATATCAACGTGTCCCATATGTGTGTGTGTGGCTGTGAGTGTGTGCGTGCTGATCAGGAAATAAGATAATCGATTTTTCAGCCCGCTTCTATAGTGTGCATAAGTACACATATACTATCGGCGCCCCAACATTGTAGCATTAGCATTAGCTGCGCTCTAGGATACCTGGAAAAACATTCAAAAGAGAGTCATGATGACCATGTTTTCCCAAATATCCCGCCCCTTGTGCCAATACATCACTCGGTCGTCTCACGAGACAACGAGCAGTATCACACATGCCATTACCAATGCCTGTTTAGCACAGGCCCTACCTGTCCGCAACTTAGCTCGACTGCTAACCGTCGCGCGACGTCCCTTGGTCCACTGTCACGAGACGAGGAAAACACAGGATAGAGCCGTCGTGCTGTCAGGACGTGCCGAGAAGGTTCCGGGGGCTGGCGAACTTCTGGCGAATTCCCAACATTGTGTAATTTCACCTTCTGCTCCATAACAATCTCCAGTTCAAGAAGTGCATCTGAGCTGCTTCCGCTTGGAAACGAAATGAGGAAGGGTGAGGCGTGACCACTTCCGGTGTAATATAGGGCACATGGGAGTGGCGTGGTCACGTGCAAGTGGGTGCATTTGATTTTGTTTCTCGTGCACGCTAGGTGCGTGGAGATAAGGAGTTATCTCAGTAGGCAGAGCGGGACGCGAGGCCAGTTGATATGTAACAAGTTAACTCGTTTTTGGCAAAGAAACGGTTAACCCTTTCACTGCCACACGGTCGCCGTCGGTTGTGTGATAGTAAAGGGTTAACCTTCTGTCGTGTGGCAGTGAAAGGGTTAACCGGCTGTTGTGTGGCAGTGAAAGGGTTAACCTTCTGTGAATTGTCGCAGTGAAAGGGTTACCTCTCCCCGTCCTGTATGTTTGCATTTCTGTTCCTTAGTGTTTTCCTTATCTCTCTCTTGCTCTCTATCTCTCCCCTTCTCTCTCTTGCTCTTCATGTTCCCCTGTTAGTCTAGTGTTACTCTTATCTTGTGTTACTCTTGTCTTGTATTAGGTTATCTGTTTAGTCTTAGTCTTTGTAGTTACTGTCTGTAATCAGCTTGTTTGTCTTGTCATCCATAATTGTAGTTCCTTGTAGTCTTTGTCAGTCTGGTTCCCCTCCCAGGTGTCTTCAGTTATAATCATCCCAGGTGTTTCTCCTTTATCATTTGTTCATGTGTATTTGAGTTCCTTGTTTCCTGTTCTCTGTCGGTTCATTGGGTCTCATTCTCGAACGAAGTTACGACAAAATATTTCGTCTTAGCCAGATTTCGGCCTATTTAAGACATATTAGGGCTGGGAGTGGGAGTCTTCAAATTTTCCTGAGATCTTATTTGAGAGCAGATCTAAGAGTGCTGAGGAGCACACTTAAATATGCTCTCAGCCCACTATCAAATCTCATGATTGATTGACTAATTTAAAATGTTATTATAACTTGACAGACTGTGTTCTTATAGTGATTCCTTCACGTCAACGCTACAGGCCTCCTTGGAATTAATTACTTAATCATAATTAAAATAAATATGACAATATTTGTACGATAAGAAATTACGAATTTGATGTCGGAAAAATAAATAATATGGATTCATCTGATCACAGGGCAGCTGGATTAACCATATCTGAACCAGCTATTTTGGACAAATAATTACTCAGATATTCAAACACAATTATGCAATTATTGTGAAATGATTGAAAATAATAATAATTGAATGCCTTCTGTGGAATTTGTATTTCTTATTTGTTACACATCTGTTTTAATGATTAATTATATACATTTGAAAGAATGCAGGTCAACATGCAATGTATCCCATTGATTGGTATACAATGGGACAGACCTTTGTTTGATTGATTGATTGAAAACTTTATTAACAGATTGCAGAATGGGTACAGTACAGTACAGCTCAATTACATAAGGGGATGCAGACCAGAGAAAGAATTTCGTCTTGTTTACATCAGGGTCCCCCATTTTCAATTCATCATATGACACACATGACACAGATAGACAGTACTGCTACATCTATACATTTATGACATACCAGATTTGAAAATACAGTACTGTTTGTGATACAAAAAGAGTCCAGAAAAGAGAGTACATTTGACGTAGAAACTGTTGGAGGAGGTTGGGTAGGGATGGGTGGGGGATAGACTTACACTGTACAAGCAAAACTGTACATTGGAATATTGACAAAACCATACTTGGTCATTTACTGTACATTGGAGGGGGTTGATATAGCTATAAACCTGCATTCCTTCGAATATATCATTAATCAATTAAAATTATATTGAAATACACTATATAGCCTATACACCAACACTGAAATGACGGATAAATAAATAAGAACTAAAGCTAATCGGTGGAAATAGACTGCATTAATATTCCATAACAAGTCTTGTGTGCGCCTATGAATGAACAGTAGCCTATAGGCTTATGGATTACGCCCGCCGTAGGCTATATATATTATATGTCATTCATTCATTCATATACAGTACTGTGCGCGCGTGTGTGTGTCTGTGTGTGCGCGCGCGCTGCGGCAGGTGTGTACCGCAAGCTGTATATGATGCCAATACATTAATCTAATCTAGTTTTGATGGGCGCAAGCGTGATTACGAAACCTAGCCGCATTTCTCGGAGACGCTCTCTGATTGGCACTGACTGACGCTAGGTTTCGTAATCACGCGGCTCGCAAAGCACTTCCGCCATTCCATTTCAAACAGCTGCGTCACCAGTTGCCTTATAAGGAACTATGGAGGCAGTGTTTTGTATGCAAATGAGCTGAACGGGAACGCGCTTTGGAGTTTACGACAGAATGCCATTCTCCAAGCAGATATCAGATCATATAATTTCTGCGACCGTTTCAGCCACTTAAGACATATCTCCAGCACGTTCAGGACTCAGAGTGTACTTGTCATAGATTATGTCTCAGTGGTTCCAAGATAAGTCTTCCAGAATATATCTTTGGAAAATTTTCGGGAATGAGACCATTGTCTTTGCTTGTCTGTACTACGCTGTCAATGTTGCTCGTTCCATGTTTCCAGGTTCCTCGTTTTAGTAAGTGTTCCCGTGTTAGTTGTTCGAGTTTTCCCCCTCTTCCAGTTTTAACTGAGAGGTTTTGTTTTGTTGATTTTGTTCCTTGTTTTGGTATTGTTGAAATATGACACGTACATTAATAGCAGAGACATTCTCCTCTCACTCCCTGACACACAAATCCCTCTCCCTCCCCCGCTCCCTTGATTCTCACTCTCTCTCTCTCTCTCACTCCACACACACACATTACCTTTTGGTGAGGGATCTCACCAGATAAGCCCAGATAAAATAATTCACAAATGCCACAAGTAAACCACGCTGGACACTGCTGCATCTGGCAAGCTCCAGACCAGACCAAAAGCTAGGCACAATCAGTGGATCCACTTAAGTCCATTAGTGCTAAATATACGACCACCCAAAGGATTATAAAAATCCCAGCCAGAACTGGCCAAATACCACACTCTCCATCAATCACAGATTGTTATCGATAAAGACACACACACAGCCCCCTCTCTCTCTCTCCCTCTATCGCAGCACACATGCACACACAGACACACACATGCACATATGTGCACGTAATTGTACGTATGCACGGCAGACATACAGGCTGACCAATACACTAGACACACGACGTGCACTCAGGACAGAGACCCCATACACACTCGACTATGGGATCGCTAATAAAACACTTGGATAGGGAAGGAGGGGCACTTCTTCTCTGTTTTTACTTCTGGACACTGTTGGACTGACTGGACTCCATGGACGAGACTGCTGGACTCACGGGACACTGACTTGACTGCATTTTCTTTTCTACCGGCCGGTTGTACCAACTTGATTTCAATTGTACCTTGCTTATTCACTTTTTATAATAAATACCCTCAAAAGTGTTTCATCTCTTTTATCTTTAAATATCTTATTACAACTTTCATGTATCCGAGTCTAAAAAACGTGACAGTATATTCGTTTATGTAATTAAATACCCTTGGACTTGAAGCCGTCTCCCCTTGTCTGCAATTGGGTCCTACGTTCACAGACAGAATGAACCGACCAACCGAGGACCCAGCGGACAAGAAGGAGAGTTTGTCCACATATTCAGGATTTCTTGGACCTGTTCAATGACCCTGCCTCCAGTGTGGAGGACAATAAGTGGGCTCTGGAACTTGTATATACGGTAATGAAGCAGAGATGTGATCTAGCACCTGAAATATCAAGGTGTTCCAACACCTCACTCCAGCCCCTACAGCTAGTATGGCCTCTACTGCTAGCACAGCCTCTGCAGCTAGCATGACCTCTACTGCTAGCACAGCATCTACAGCTAGCATGGCCTTCACTGCTAGCACAGCCTCTACAGCTAGCATGGCCTCTACTGCTAGCACAGCCTCTACAGCTAGCATGACCTCTACTGCTAGCACAGCCTCTACAGCTAGCATGACCTCTACTGCTAGCACAGCTTCTACAGCTAGCATGACCTCTACTGCTAGCACAGCTTCTACAGCTAGCATGGCCTCTACTGCTAGCACAGCCTCTACAGCTAGTATGGCCTCTACTGCTAGCACAACCTCTACAGCTAGCATGGTTTCTACTGCTAGCACAGCCTCTACAGCTAGTATGGCCTCTACTGCTAGCACAACCTCTACAGCTAGCATGGCCTCTACTGCTAGCACAGCCTCTATGGCTAGCATGGTTTCTACTGCTAGCACAGCCTCTAGAGCTAGCATGGCTACTACTGCTAGCACAGCCTCTAGAGCTAGTACGGATACTACAGCTGGCATGGAGCCCTACATGGAGTTGCTGAGAGGTTACCCTGGTGTCCAGGCGTCGCCTTTTGAGGGGTCTCGTTTGGCCTTTTTCATGGGGGACCATGGGGCTTCCAAGAAGAGACAGGGTTTCCGACGCCACAGGCTTTCTCAGTGGTCCAGTGCTACTGAGTTTCCACTGCCCAGTGCTACACATTCCCCACTGCCCAGTGCTACACATTCCCCACTGCCCAGTGCTACACATTCCCCACTGCCCAGTACTACACATTCCCCACTGCCCTGTACTACACATTCCCCACTGCCCAGTGCTACACATTCCCCACTGCCCTGTACTACACATGCCACACTGCCCAGTGCTACACATTCCCCACTGCCCAGTGCTACACATTCCACACTGCTCAGTGCTACACATTCCACACTGCCCAGTGCTACACATTCCACACTGCCCAGTGCTACACATTCCACACTGCCCAGTGCTACACATTCCACACTGCCCAGTGCTACACATTCCACACTGCCCAGTACTACACATTCCACACTGCCCAGTGCTACACATTCCCCTTTGCCGAGAGCTACTGGCTCCCCACTGCCCAGTGCTTCTTTTCCTGTCCCTGTGGAGCTCCCAGATCCCGTCTCTGTGGAGCTCCCTGCTGCTGCTCCAGTCCCAGAGGAGATTCCCGCTCCTGTCCCTGAGGAGACTCCTGCTCCAGTCCCAGAGGAGACTTCTGCTCCTGCTCCATTCCCCAAGGAGATTCCCGCTCCTGTCCCAGAGGAGATCCCTGCTCCATTCCACAAGGAGATTCCCGCTCCTGTCCCAGAGGAGATCCCTGCTCCAGTCCCAGAGGAGACTCCTGATCCTACTCCAGTCCCTGAGGAGATTCCTGCTCTTGCTCCAGTCCCCAGAGGGCCCCTTGAACCTCCGGCTCGTCCTACCCCCAGGAGGACCCAGCCTCTTCCCCCTCATTCCCTTCTCCATCCCTCTGTCTCCAGCTCCTATCTCACTGGTTCCTTTCCCCAACCTCCCCTTCTCCAGTCCCATTCCTGGTTCCTTTCCCCAACCTCCCCTTCTCCAGTCCCATTCCTGGTTCCTTTCCCCAACCTCCCCTTCTCCAGTCCCATTCCTGGTTCCTTTCCCCAACCTCCCCTTCTCCAGTCCCATTCCTGGTTCCTTTCCCCAACCTCCCCTTCTCCAGTCCCATTCCTGGTTCCTTTCCCCAACCTCCCTTCTCCAGTCCCATTCCTGGTTCCTTTCCCCAACCTCCCTTCTCCAGTCCCATTCCTGGTTCCTTTCCCCAACCTCCCTTCTCCAGTCCCATTCCTGGTTCCTTTCCCCAACCTCCCTTCCTAGTTCCTTTCCCCAACCTTCCTTCTCCAGTCCCCTTCCTAGTTCCTTTCCCGAACCTACCTTCTCCACTCCCCTTCCTGGTTCCTTTCCCCAACCTCCCCTTCTCCAGTCCCCTTCCTGGTTCCTTTCCCCAACATCCCCTTCTCCAGTCCCCTTCCTGGTTCCTTTCCCCAACCTCCCCATCTCCACTCCCCTTCCTGGTTCCTTTCCCCAACCTCTCCTTCTCCAGTCCTCTTCCTGGTTCCTTTCCCCAACCTCCCCGTCTCCACTCCCCTTCCTGGTTATTTTCCCCAACCTCCCCTTCTCCAGTCCCATTCCTGGTTCCTTTCCCCAACCTTCCTTCTCTAGGCCCCTTCTCCCAAGTCCCCTTCTCCCTGGTTGTTTTCCCCAGCCCTCTGTTCCGAATCCCCTTCCCCGCCTTCTGTCCCTTGTCCCCTTCTCCCTGGCCTATTTCCCCTGAGAGCCTCTAGAGTTTGACTGGGATGATATTTGGACTAATGTTACATTATCTTCCCGCAACCCTAATCACCAGCAAATACATTTAAATTATATTCATAGGACGTATCTCACACCTAGGAAGCTGTGTGCTATTGGTGGGTTAGTGGCCGACTCTCGGTGCACTTTGTGCACTCTGAGGGCCACTGGCACTTATACGAACATGTTTTGGGATTGTCCACCAGTAGCTAGTTTTTGGAAATCCATAACGACTAAACTTTCAAACATGAAATGTCAAATGAAATGTCAAATGTCTTTTGTAATGTCATAATAACATTTTTATATCCTGATTGTGTCATAATCACGGCGAGAGCGTACTTCACTCCCCCTCCTTCTCCCCTCACATTCACCACGCACTCCTCTTCATCCTCCCTTCCATCCACCACGCACTCCTCTTCATCCTCTCTTCCTCCCACCACGCACTCCTCTTCATCCTCCCTTCCTTCCACCACGGAAGCCTCACGCCCTTATATGGTCAGCATCCCTTCACCTCCCGTCACTCAACCCAGCTGCACTTCATCCCCTAATTCACATGCTGTCAGGCACCTCACTCCTCACAGCTGTATCCCATCCCCTGATGATGAGGACCCTACTTCAACCGGACGACGCTGACCAGAAGTCGTCGTGGTGTTAGTATAATTACCTAGGTACGACGCCTCAGTCTGAAGACCTGCTAGGCATCCCCGTGTGATCATCCCTGTACTTCCCTCTTTTGTGCCCAGGACCTCCGTGCTAGCGTGTTCCTGTCTGGACCCCCTGGAGCTTACAGAGGAGTTCCAGCTCCCTCTCTCAAACACGAAACCGTGTCTCCCGTCTGCAGTGGCACTGGAGTGCGCCTGCCCCCGTTATCCCCCTATTCATACCTGTTTCTGGATGTAATTCTTGCCTGCTTGGGAATACCATTAAAACCCCTTGAAACGCTCCATTCTCCTCTCCTGTGTTCAGCGATTGGGCTCTGCTTAAAACCCACTCTCACAGCTTGATTATTTTAGTTATTTCTATTGTCATTATTGTTATTACTATTGCCATGTCCTGTGAAGTCCTGTTTATTGTTATTATTACTGTATTGTGCTTTGTCTTGTTTCATGTAAAAAAATATATAATAATAATAATGAATTATTGAATAATGAATGAATAATATGAAATAAGATTATACAGAAATGAAATAATATAGTTAATTTCTAAATTGTCACAACACTATAGTATGTTGATATACAATATACAAACTATATCAACAACAATTAATTATTAATTAATTAATCATTTAATTACAATTCAATTATAATTTGAAGTCTTAGTAGTGGGTCTTGTAAACAAGTCACAGTAGATCAGTAACATTGTGTTTTTCCAGTGTTTTACCTACTCTGCCACAGCACAGAAATTAGGCGTTTTCTTTTGAAAATGTTGGAAGAAAGAAAACTACACAAACATTCTGTGCAAGGCCTCCATTAGAACCTAGGTAAGTGCGCATTTGCATAAACAACAGCTTTGCTAACAGAAGGTGATGTGTATCCATCAGGTCCAAAAGTTAATCCGCTCCGAACTCTTCTGTCAAAATGGACACAAATCTGGCGGAGATGGAAGCATCATCAGCCCTTTGGCGGATGACTCCTCATTGAGAAATAGTCAAAAACAAACGTAGATGGACAGACACAGGATCAACGTGATGCTCTGTTATTCTCACAGGAAGGAACCAGCTGCTCCCCCCTCTGTCACCGTGTGTGTGCAGGGCCGCCTCAGGGGGTGTGCGAGCAGTATGGTCGCACAGGGCCTCGCGGGAAGGGGGGCCTCACAAAAAATATATATATATATATATATATTTTTTTTGGGAGGCCCCCCTTCCCGCGAGGCCCTTTTTCATCACAGACCTAAAATCTAGTTTTGCTTACATGCTTATCGCTGCTGTCGGGACAAAACCTCATAACTCCAAAAACCCAACTTTTCAGCAGATGAAAAAAACTAACACAGATTTGAGGGTGAATAGAGTTAGGAGGTTTAGACAGATGATCGGTTTAATGCTTTCCCTTTGTTTAAACTTTGTAAAACCCACACACACATATGGAGGATGATCTACGGAGTTGATTTATATAATAAAAAAATAAATAAAAAAATGGAGTTATGAGGTTTTGTCCCGACAGCAGCGTTATATATTTCACATTAGACACGTTTGTAGAATAGTGTTCCGGGCTCTGCGGCTCTGCAGATAGACACGTTTGTAGAATAGTGTTCCGGGCTCTGCGGCTCTGCTGCTCTGCAGATATACTATTGGTTTCATTCAATTTCTTTCAGTTTTTCATGCAATCTATTCTGTGCTGTGGTCTCTGTCTCTCTGCATCTCTGTCTCTCTCTCTCTCTGTCTCTCTCTCTTCTGTTGTGCTGCACCCGCCGTGGTCTCTGTCTCTCTCTCCATCTCTGTCTCTCTCTCTCTCTCTCTCTGTCTCTCTCCATCTCTCTCTCTCTCTCTCTCTCTCTCTCTCTCTCTTGCTATATGTTGACAGTTGACTGTATCATGCCCAGCCTCGGGCAGCGCTATTATTTAAGAATATGTTGACTGTATGCCCAGCCTCGGGCAGCGCTATTATTTAAGAATATGTTGACTGTATGCCCAGCCTCGGGCAGCGCTATTATTTAAGAATATGTTGACTGCTCGCGTTTAAATCTCACACAGGGCCTCGCATTTTTCCCAGGCGGCCCTGTGTGTGTGTGTGTGTGTGGTCAACAAGGAAGCTGCCAACTTGCCAATTTCTAAATTAGCCTTTGAAGTTCATCAATTCAGAAAAATGCCAACCCCCTTGTTCTATTTCTTTACAAATTGCTTTGTTCCAAGGATAATGACCTAGCTAAGCGGTTTCAAATGACATTCCTCCTATTATGATCTTTAAAGGGTGGAGAATACAGGTGGTGGTGGTACAGTTAATTAGCCTTCCAGCCTCCACTGAAACAGACTGGTGTTTGTTTTGTTGATACAACAGATTCCAGGTTATGTTTTAACACGAAGTCCGCATTGTTCTCAAGCCCAGTCATGACCTCCGCACCATCTGTACTGCAGATGGCCACTGCGGCTCTATGTTATCTGCTTCCACACAAGTAAAAATTAAGCTTAATACTCCTGATTTTTCTAGTGTGTGTGTGTTTGTGTGCATGAGTATGTGTGAGTGTGTGTCTGTCCAGGGAAAATCAATCAGATGCTAGAGACTGACACAATATATACACACACACACAATACATCCACACACAACATGGGTCACAGACAGTGGCGGCCGCCACTGGGGGGCGCTAGGGCGCCGCCCCCCCTCAGGCCCTGCCCTGGTTATATGAGAACAAGAACATTTGTTTTTTAGTTTTTTGTTTTATAGCCCTATAAATAATATAAACATGTTTAAAATGAATAATATTTACTAATTTTAAGTATGTTTGTGTTTCCAATGCACAATATAACGTTACTATATAAAATAAAAAATACTCGTTTTCAGGAACAGGAAGTGACTAACTTTTTTTTTTATTTTTTTATTTTTTTTTATTTCTCGGCCCGGGCTAGACGCGATAGCGCTCTGAGTGCGCGTCACTGTTCGATCGCTGTATCCGTCACAGGCAATCAGTGCGTAACGCGTTGTGCGTTGAAATATGACTATTATGTTGGAATCCGGGCGCGATTTGAAGCGGTCTAGGCAGCAGCGTCTAGAATTTCTGTAGCCGCATTTCGCGGAGACGCTCTCTGATTGGCCGACGACAGTTTTTTTTCCCGTAGCAGCATTTCGCGGAGACGATCTTTGATTGGCCGAATCCACTTTCTAATGTTCCAATTCTAGCTTATTCGGGAGAGAGTTGTGTTGTTGTGACTGACTGAGATGCAGCTATTTAGAGCGTGACTGCAAGTTCTTTCGACGGTTAAGCTTAGGCACTCTTTCAAAGTTGGTTAAGGTTAGAGTTTGTCTTAGAGCATGGCGATAGAACGCCAGGTAGTTTGCAGTCTGTTCGACGCGGAAATGGACAAACTGTCTTGTTGTGGTGCTAACAGTCAGCTAACAAGCTATATGGCGGATGCAGTCTGGTGGACAGTGTTCTGGATATACATCATCAACAGCGGATTATACACTTTATCAAGCCCACCACGTTTCAATTAAACAAAGTGAGTTGGAGGGACATGCACAATGGAAAATGCCATGGAGTGGATTATACTTTATCAAGCCCTGCTGCCTGCTCTGCTGTCAATTTAACAACAACAAGCTGGTGAGTTGCGATCTTTTTCTTTCTCTCTCTCTCTCCCTCTCTCTCTCTCTCTCCCTCTCTCTCTCGCTCTCTCTCTCTCTCCCTCTCGCTCTCTCTCTCTCTCCCTCTCTCTCTCCCTCTCTCTCTCCCTCTCTCTCTCCCTCGCTCTCGCTCTCTCGCTCGCTCTCTCTCTCTCTCTCTCTCTCTCTCTCTCACTCTCTGATTGTGTAGGGCATATTGGCTGCATTTGACTGACTGTGCTCATATATTGATTGATGACATTGATGAAATATCCGTATGCTTTTGGTTTCACCGACGCTCTCTGACGCACACAGTAGTGTGTGGTTTCGCGATGCGTGCGCACGCGCGTGTTTGTGCAGTGTGGCATTGTGCCTTGGTACATGTACATTTTTGGTATGATCGACCCACCAAGAGAAAAACCCACCAGCCGCCACTGGTCACAGAAGGGCCAAACAGTTTGCAAGATTTTGTTCTATCTAGACTGTAATAGGTAGCCAATTTGGCATCCATCCATCCATCCATATCACCCTTCCAAAAAATCTGAGCATCACTCTTTTACTCCCTCCCTCCTTTCCTCCTCTCCATACCTCCCTCTCTCCCCCATCCATCTACCCATCCTTCTCCAAAAACATGACCTTCACTCTCTTCCTCCCTCTTCCTACTGTTCATCCATCCATCCTCTCCATCAATCCCTCATTTAATCCTATATTATTTCCTTCTTCTCTCCTCCCCTCCCTCCTTCCCTTTCAAACTGTTTTTAATTAAAAACAGACAGACAGGGTACCACCAACGGTCAATATTAATGGATTTAATTCTATCCTGTGTGTGTTCATGGGTTGATTAGAAATGAGTGTATACACCTGTTTTCTGTCCTGTGTATATATGTGGTGCCTGTGTCCCTGTCGTCATTGAAAATGTATCATAATCACAAGATACATTCAGTGCTGGATCTAACCAAATGGATTCATGGAGACACATTTATGGAAGTTCAAGACCGGACCACAAAGCTTCTGGAAGGGTTGCGCCGACAAGCGATGGCTCATCTGATTCGTACGGCGATAGTCTACGTACGGCAGCAAAACAAGTAGGTCTCTCAGCCTCTTGGTTATGATTTTATGATATGAAATGTAAATGGTAAATGGTAAATGGCTGCATTTATATAACGCTTTTATCCGAGCAACTGTCGCCCTCATGTTACTGTATTGCTGTCAGACCGATACCCGATACGGTGACTCCAGAGGGTTTTAAACAAACAAATTAATGAATTCCATAAGAACGTTTTTCTCTCTCTCTCTCTCTCTCTCTCTCTCTCTCTCTCTCTCTCGCTCTCTCGCTCTTTACCCCCCCTCCCTCTCCCCCCTGTCTCTCTCACCTTCAGCAGTAAGTAAATTACTGAGAAATCCTATTTGGTCAGATTGACTCTCAGACTCCATAAACTACAAACACTTAGCCTGCCATGGGAAAAAAAGATAATCAAATTGGAATGAACCCGGATATTTCTACAAGGATCTAAATAGGATTATAATAATTTAATAATTTTCACACCACACATCCGGGAATCTGAAATTAAGACTTGTTTTTGGACACAATTACCTGAAATGACCTACAATCACACAGGGGCACACTGTTTGAATCACCTGGACAACAGGATTTGATTTAACCCCAGATAACCCCAAGGAAAGAGAGGTGTGAAAGTACTTGAACTTTAACAATGGAAACAGAGCCATGCAGTCTCCCCGCTTCAAATGCAAATCTGGACCAAACACACACAATAGCCCTCAAAGTGCCGTACCCAGATCAAGTCAAGTCAAGTCAAGTCAAGCCTTTTATTTGTCACGGCATACGAGTATACAATGAAATGCGGGTGGTCTTGCCCGCAACGATGTGCATAATACAATAGTAATAACATATAATAGAATCCAATAGAACGACATTGTGCAATAAAACAAGTAAACAGAGTAGGGCATATGGGTATATGTACATAAGTTATTTACAGAGCATGGTAGGACATGCTAGGTCCTGTGGTAGTGCAATACACCGTTAGCTACGGATGAGGCACTGGGTCTTTATGTACATGCTATATTATACAATCTCAATTATACTATACTATTCTTAAAGTGACCTTTCCTTAGTGGCCATAAGTGTGGGGGCGTGTGCAGCATGAGTGTGTGCTTGCTCATGTTAAAGTGGCTGCTAGTGTGTGAGCGTGTACAGTGTGTGTGTTGTGTGTGTGCTCATGTGTGCTTGTGTGTAGAGAGTTCAGTGTTCAAGGCTCTGATGGCCTGGGGGAAGAAGCTGAGCCGAAGTCTCTCTGTCGTAGTTGCTGGTGTTCGCAGGCGTTTGCCTGACGGCAGCAGCTTGAACAGGCTGTTGTTGGGGTGGTGAGGGTCTTTCATTATTCTGCAGGCTCTGGATTTGCACCTCTTGTGGTATAGGACCTGCAGAGGTGGTAGTGCAATACCCGTGGTACGCTCGGCTGAGCACACCACTCTCTGTAGGGACTTCTTGTCCTGTGCCGTGCTGTTTCCATACCAGGGAGTGATGTTTCCAGTCAAGATGCTCTCTACAGCTCCGGAGTATAAGGACTGGAGTATCTTCCCAGATACTCTGAACTTCCTTAACTGTCTCAGGTGGTAGAGGCGCTGCTTCGCCTTTTTTACGACTGAGTCTATGTGTGTTGTCCATGTCAGATCCTCTGAGATGTGGACCCCCAGGTACTTGAAGCTGCTCACCCTGTCCACGGTAGCCCCGTTTATCCTCAGTGGTGTGTGTGTCCCCTGCTGTCTCCTCCTAAAATCCATGATCAGCTCCTTGGTTTTACCAATGTTCAAGAGCAGGCTGTTGTCCTGGCACCAGCGTTCCAGTACCTCAACCTCCTCCCGGTAGGCCTTCTCGTCGTTGTTCGTCTGCAAACTTCACTATGGAGTTGGAGCTGAACTTGGCCACACAGTCATGTGTGTATAGTGAGTACAGCAGGGGGCTCAGAACACAGCCCTGGGGGGACCCGATGCTCAGGGTGATGGTGTTGGAGTTCTGACCCCCACCCTGACCGCCTGGGGCCTTTCATTCAGAAAGTCCAGTATCCAGGCGCTCAGAGGGGAGCTCAGACCCAGCTCGATCAGCTTGTCCACCAGTCTGGTGGGGACTATGGTGTTGAACGCTGAGCTGTAGTCAATGAACAACAGTCTCACATAGCCTCCCTTCTGGCGGTCTAGGTGAGAGAGGGTGCTGTGCAGTACTTGGGAGACCGCATCATCAGTGGACCTGTTTGACCTGTATGCAAATTGCATAGGGTCCATATCACTGGGGAGGGAGGCACAAATGTGATCCATGACCAGCCTCTCAAAACAATAATAATAATAATAATGGATTGGATTTATATAGCGCTCTTCGTGACACCCCAGAGACCCCAGAGCGCTTACAGAGTCCATTATTCGTTCATACAGTCATACCGGTGGTGGTAAACTACAATTGCAGCCAGAGCTGCCCTGAGCAGTGGTAGCAGTGGTACCCCCCAGGGTGGCTTCTGACCTTACTCTACCCATTGCAAAACAGGTTTTAAATCAGGGTCCTGCTCTTGCTGCATTCGCCACTCTGCTTCTCCGATCACCTGCAGCTCCCTGCAGACCGGCCAGTCGCCCTCGTGCTCGGGGCATATTGTTACCTCCTCCCGGAACTCTCTATCTCTTGCCTCCCTTTTCTCACAGTATCGACACCCCTCTGGAGCACAGGGCCGTCGGGACAGGGCGTCAGCGTGTGTGTGGAGGACGCCAGCCCTGTGCTCAATGGTGAAGTTGAAGTCTGCCAGCCTCTCCAGCCAGCGGCACACTTGCCCCTCCGGCTCTCAAAAGGACGTCAGCCACTGGAGAGCTGAGTGGTCAGTTCTGATCGTAAACAGCAGGCCACAGAGGTATTACCTGAAGTGTTTAACTGCCTCAACGACAGCCAGAAGCCCCCGGCGGGTGACGCAGTAGTTCCGCTCCGCTTTGTTGAATGTGTAAGCCACCGCTCTTTCTCCTTCCGGCCTCCACCTGAGACAGCACGGCCCCACCTGAGACAGCACGGCCCCCATGCCCACGTTGCTGGAATCCGTGTCCAGGACAAACGGCAGGAAGGGGTCTGGGGGTCGGAGCACAGGTGCTTCTGTTAGTCCTTTCTTTAGGAGGTCAAACGCCTGCTAACACTCAGGTGTCCAGATGAAGTTAGCGCCTTTCTCCTTCAGTCGAAATAGGGGCTCAGCGATGCAGGAGAACCCCCTCACAAACCTCCTGTAGTATGAGGCGAGCCCCACAAAGCTCTCGAGCTGCTCTTTGTCTGCGGGGGTGGGCCACTCTTTGACCGCCCTTATCTTCCCCTCCTGCGTGCTGATGCCCTCTCCCGTCAGTTTGTGTCCCAAGAACTCCACTTCTCTCCTCATGAAATGGCACTTGTCGGGGTGAAGTTTCAGTCCTGCCTCGGCTATCCTCCCCAGGACCCGTCTCAGCGTCTGAAGGCCCACCTGGAAGGAGCTGCCGTGGGCCAGTATGTCGTCCAGGTACACAACGCACTCCTCCGAGGGAATGCCAGCCAGCCTGGTGATCTGATCAGCCGGGCGTCCCCTCCATTAGCCTTTTTTTTTTTTTTTTACTTTTTCTCCCCATTTTCTATTTTTCTCCCATCCCAATTTCGTATATCCAATTCTTCCCTCCCCTGTCTTGAACGTTGCTAGACTATGCCTCCCACAGGTCGGTTGTAGTGAGGACAGAAGCCTTGCATCACGTGTCCCCTCCGGTACACGAGGAGGCAGCCTGTCGCATCTTTTCACCACAGCAGCTCGAACTCTCAGTGGCGAGGAGTAACGTGTGGGAGGCTCACGCTGCCCCCCTCACTTCCTGCTTCCGTCGCACCGGCGTCACCAAACCGACCTGTAGGAGTCGCTGTCCACAACGTCAAATCCCCACCCACCGGCTTTCCCACCCTCTAACACTTGCCAATTGTGTTAGTATGAACGACCGGCCAGCCGGTAGCAACGCCGAGAGCTGGGCTCGAACCCAGCGTCTCCTGCGTTAGAGGCAAGCGCCTTGCCCACTACGCCAATCAGCCGCCCTCCATTAGCCTTCCAAACGTGGCTTGGGCGTTACACAGCCCGAAGCTGAGGACACGGAATTGCCACAGCCCCCTCGGTGTGCAGAAGGTTGTCTTAGGCTTAGATTCTGGGTCGAGGGGCACCTGCCAGTAGCCAGCACGTAAGTCTAGTGAGAAGAACCAGGACGAACCAGCTACTGTGTCCAGCGCCTCATCGACATGGGGCATTGGGTAAGAGTCTTTCTTTGTCACCTTCTTCAGTGGTCTGTAGTCGACGCAGAATCTCATTTTGGAGGGGTTCTTCTTCTTTACCATCACCACTCCCGAAGGCGTGTATCCTTTCGGCAACTGGCTTGTCCTTCCGCCTTGCTCTGATTGGCCAGCGATCTACGCTAGTTTCGCCCCTACGCCGGTATGAGCGTGCACATGCGCATGAGCCTAGATAATAATAATAATAATAATGCGCGCGCCCTCGCACACACGCAGGTTTTGCCTAGATAATAATAATAATAACGCGAGCCTAGATAATAATAATAATAATGCGCGAGCCCTCGCACACACTAGTGATGTGACGATTCATCGATTTGCACCGGTGCGCCGGCATACACGTTCACGATGCAAGTGCACCGGTGGAATAAGTCCGCACCGGCAAAATTGCAGGCTGAACTCGCGATGCATCTTGTTGTAGCGTCTTTGCATCGCTCAAAACCGATGCATTAATATAATTTCCTCTCATCCACTTCTGTCAGAAGTGCACTGTGACTGCACACACAGCTGATACTAATGCTAAGCGGAGCGCAGCGTCACAGTTATCAACAAACAGGAGGAGACATGAATAGAATTCAACATGGCTAATGCTAGTTAGCCGTTCAGCTAACGCTAGTTAGCCGTTCAGCTAACGCTAAACTAGTGTCTAACTAACAACTCTGCAACACCAGTTCCATTAGTGAGGAGGGGGGGGGGGGGGGGTATATTGAAGATGCTTGTCAACAGGGGTTCAAAGATAACTTCACATTTATTGGCTATTAGTTTCTTAATCATATCGCTTCATGAATCCATCCAGGCTGGCTGCCTGGCTCCGTGTGTTGTTGACGGAAAGTATAGAGTAGACGCATCCTAGTGACCTAGCCTAGTGTGTGTGTGTGTGACATCATCAACTGTCGACGGGGAGTCTCTCTCTCTCTCTCTCTCTCTCTCTCTCTCTCTCTCTCTCTCTAATGATTTAAAGTGGCCAAACGTTACAATATAAATAACGTTTATATAAATAAATCATTAAGTCTGCTATAAGCCATTATCCCTTTGTGTATGATTATTATTGTCTCACAGTAGTGTGTACATTGTGTGTGTTTTTTAGCTAAAGTGGATAGAAAAGACAGTTTATGCAAAAGTCTTCTTAGGCACAGTAGATTATTTTATTTTGAATAATAATATAAGCTGCATATAAGGAATACAACCAAATCCTCTGTCATACCATAAAATTGTATCATTATTTTGCATCGTGTTGAATCGCATCGTATCGAATCGTATCGTATCTCAACAGGGGGTGAATTGTATCGCATTGCATCGCCCGGTGCTTCAAATGTATCGTTAATGTATCGTATTGTTGGCACCGTATCGAGATGCGCATCGCATCAGCCTCGTGATGGAGATGCACATCCCTAGCACACACGCAGGTTTTGCCCCCACGCCGGTAGATAATAATAATAATAATGCGAGAGCCCTCGCACACACGCAGGTTTTGCCCCCACGCCGGTAGATAATAATAATACTTAGATAATAATAATAATACTTAGAATAATAAAACGCACGCAATTGGCACAAGTGTAAATTATGCATTCGTCACTCAGTTTTAACATCGATGCACTTAGCTCAACTCGTTCGTCAGTGTAGAGTTTCCTGTTCCTTCGCTCTCCATGTTCAATGTAGAGGGTTCTGTTTCTTCGTCATCAGTGTTGTTCAATGTAGAGGGTTCTGTTTCTTTGTCATCATGACTCATATCTTATCATATGTATTTATCCACACAAAGAACGTCTGATCCGTTTTTTTTTATGTGAATAGTTTATTTACAATAAGTGAACCAAACTTCTCCTCCATTACAAACACCACAAACACTCCCAGCTGTGACACACCATTTTCACCCCTGTGCGCACTGACAGCTGACTGATGACAGCTGACAGCTAGGTATACGTGCTCGGCTTCCCGCCACTGCGTCATACCGTCATGTCTTTACGTACTGCAAGTACAAGAACAAAACACAAGACTTAGAATAGAGTTGCACCACATTTCCAATACAACACATGCATATGAACGTCTAGGCTACTCACTTTAACACAAAACATAACAACCATAATATATGATCCCATTTTCAACATATATCTCAACACCCCCACTTGTTCTCATCATCTCAAGCCGAAAATGACGATACTCATGTTAGTTTCCAAAAAAGAAACTCTTGAATTTATTAAACTTGAACTTAACTACCGGTTTTGTAAGTATGTCTGCAGCCATAACAATATCGATTTTCCCTTCGGTGACTGCCTCACGAATAAAGTGATACTTTACATCAATGTGTTTGGACCTCTGTCTGTTCACTGGGTTCTTACTGAGTGCAATGGCCCCCTGGTTGTCTTCATGAATCTTTGTACAATGGTAGACTCTCTTATCCATGCCATTTAATAGTTGAGTTAGATACATGCTTTCCTGAGTAGTGTCCTGTAAGGGTTTGGCTCGTGTTGCTACACGGACACATTTGGATGTTGCACATTACTTCCTGACTGACCTACCATTAAAGAGTCAACGTGATCACATCTCTCCGTCTATTATTATATGTGAACTAAAGGTACAAGGTTTACACAACATGGTGTCAGAAGTGGGATCACTTAGTAAGAAGACGAACTATACAAAAGAAAAAAAAAGAAAAAGAAAAAAGAGAGACAACGACGGAATGGCAGAGGAAGCAGCCCCGTTGCCGTCGCTGCCACAGTTGGCTCCGCCAGGCAGGTTCGACTTCAATAACATTAATGACTGGCCGAGATGGATGAAGCGATTTGAACGCTATAGAATAGCGTCTGGTTTGGATAAACAGTCAGAAGAATTCCAGGTAAATGCCTTCATGTATGCGGCGGGAGACGACGCCGAATACATATTAAGTGTTTTGCCGCTCACAGAGGAACAGAAAAATAAATACAAAGACGTCACGGATGCGTTCAACGCACATTGTGTCAGTAAGAGGAACGTCATATTTGAAAAAGCATGTTTCAACAGAAGGAACCAAGAACCGGGTGAGAATGTTGAATCCTTTATCACTGCTGTACACACACTGGCTGAACATTGTCAATTTGGAACCCTAAGAGAAGACTTGATAAGGGACAGGATTGTAGTAGGCATAAGAGATGCCAAGCTATCAGAAAACCTGCAAATGGATGCAGATTTAACTCTGGAAAAGGCAATGACTAAAGTGAAGCAGAGTGCAGCAATAAAGAAACAACAGCCTGTCTTAAGAGGCACTGAGCAGCAGGCAGCTGCACAGGTGGAGGCCATACAAAAAAATAGATGGCAGAAAGCACAACAATACAGAACTGACACACAGTCTCCTGGATGTGGCAGACGTGGAAATGTAAAAAGACATATGTGGAAAGAATGCCCTGCCCGGGATGCTGAGTGTAGAGTGTGTCATAAAAAAGGACACTTTGCAAAGACATGCAGAACAGGAAAAGGGGTCCATGACATCACACTGGCACACACAGAGACTTCTCAAGATGAAGAGGAAGACTTTGCGTTCCTGAACGTAGTAAACCTAGAGGAACCTGAAGATGAATGGCTGGAACTGTTAGAGCTGAATGGACAGGAGGCCATATTCAAGCTGGATACAGGGGCCCAGGTCACAGCGGTGCCGAGCAGCATGCACTCAGTTGAAAAACATGGAAATCTACAGCCACCACAAAAAGTACTGTATGGACCAGGAAAATACAAGTTAAATACAAAAGGCTGCTTCAGTGGTGAGCTAACCATTAGAAAGAGAACAACAGCACAAATAATCTATGTTGTGGAAGAACTAACCAGGCCCCTCCTAGGCCTTCCTGCAATAGAGGCGCTTGGACTCATAAAGCGGCTGCAGCCCAGCAAGAGGATGTCAAGGTTCAATACCCCAAAGTATTCTCAGGCTTAGGGAAGCTAAAGGAGCCCTACAAAATTAAGCTAGAGCCCGATGCTGTCCCATACGCCCTGTCAACTCCACGTCGTGTGCCCTTGCCCCTACGAGAGACAGTGAGAGCAGAACTGGAGCGCACTGTAGCAACACGAGCCAAACCCTTACAGGACAAGTAGTAGTAGCTAGACTGATGTATTCAGCCTCACATGTTGAGAGTGCTACTGTTGGTTGTTTCTTTGACTTCCAGGATATTGCAGCGCCTTGTTTAGTCAGGCTAAAACAGTATCCTGTTGTACTTCGTCTATCTTCCACAGAAGATGCCCAGTCAGAATCACTGTAAGCTATAAGACTCAAGTCTTCATCAGATTTCTTGAAGCACAACTCGTAGTCACTGGTTCCCTTTAGGTATCTCAAAACATGTTTAGCAGCTACTAAGTTCTCTGTTTTTGGATTTGCCAGTGTTTGTGATAATTTACTAACAATCCAGCTAATATCTGGTCGGGTACAAGTCATTGCATAGATCAAACTGCCTATGATCTCATGGTATTCTTTGGGATTAACATTATTGTTGTCACTCTCCTCAATTCTATCAACTTCCACTTTTAATTCACATGGTGTATATCTAGGTTTACAGTTTGACATTCCAAATCTATCAAGCATTTTTAGAATGTATGTTTTCTGATTCATTTTTATTTCTTCTCCCTTTTGTTCAAACTGAATGCCCAGGAAGTATGATATTTTCCCCAGATCCTTCATGTTAAACTGGGCTTTCATGTTTTCCTTGAAACTGTTCAGAAGTTCGTTACTGCTAGCGGCGATGATTAAATCATCTACCCAGATTAGTACAATAATAGTTTCATCACCCATCTCTTTTCTGTATACACAGTGATCAGATAGATTTCTTGTAAAGTTTTCTTTCTCTAGTCTAGATGATCATTTAGGAGTTTGTACCAGTTCCTTCCGGACTGTTTCAGACCATAAAGGGATTTCTTTAATTTACATACCAACTTCTTCCCAGTCTCCGATACCTCTTCATAACCCTCAGGTTGTTCTAGGAATATGTCTTCCTCTATAGGAGCATGTAAGTATGCCGTTTTGACGTCCATTTGATGGACACTGAGGTCATCTTGTACGGCGACCTGCATCAATGCCCTTACTGACGTAAGGTTTGCTGTTGGAGCAAACGTCTCATGGTAGTCTATGCCTTCTGTTTGATTGTAACCCTTAGCAACGTATCTAGCTTTATATATTTTGCCTCTTTCAGAATTTTCTTTAATGGCATAGACCCATCTACCCCCCACTAAAAACCCACCTGTTCACACTTGCCTTCACGTAACACGGCCCAGCTCCCAAGTAGCCCACCCCTGACTTTTTTTTTAAGCCACAGATTCCGTTGTTTTGTTTTGTTTTGTTGTTTGTTTTGTTTGTTAATTTCAACCACTTCATCCAATTGGACAGAACCTTGCTTCCTTTTTTTTATCTCTTTTATCTTATTTGTTTTTTTTCTTGTTGTTACTATACACAGATATTCATAATTTATTTTTTATCTTTTATGTATTTTATTATATTTTTTCAATTTAATTTTTTTTATTTTTCCATCCTTTCCTTGTACAGTGTCCTTGAGTCTGAGAAAGGCGCTTCTCTCTTAAAATCCAATCTATTATTATTATTATTATTATTATTATTATTATTATTATTATTATTATTATTATTATTATTATTATTATTATTATTATTGTGTTCCTGCCCTCAGGCAAAGAGGTCAGTTCAAAAGTGTCATTTTCTTTCAGTGAGTCGATCTCATCGTTCATCGCTTGTTCCCATCTGGGTGACTCTGGTGACCTCAGAGCTTGTCTATAGGTTTGAGGGACTCCACAAACCGCCCTGTAACAGTAATCGACACATGTATCGGTTACATCATCATCTGTAAAATCTGATACATAGTCGTGTAAGTATTGTGGTTTCCTCCTCTCTCTTTTTGGATAGCGGCGTTTTTCAATAGGACTAGGTTGTGGATCTGCATCGTTTTCATCCTGTTGATCTGTATCTGTATTTACAATCTCGTCCCTCCCCTCTAGAACCTGACTCTCTGTGTTCTCCTCACCCTGTGGCTGTGGTACATGAGTGCTGTTCTTATTACCAGACTCTCTGCCTTGTGTCAGGAATTCTGTATCATCCTCATCAGTTTGAGTCTGTTGTTCCACACTGTTCTTTCTAATGAATTTTACTAGCCTGTGTTTTGATACCTTTCCTGTATGCGGTTTGTATACTAGGTATGCCGGGCTGTTTTTACTGTATCCCACAAATATCCCCTTTTCACATCTGGGGTTGAGTTTCTTATGATCGTGTTTATATGCATAACACCCACATTTTTGAGAGGTCTGGTTTCTTTCCTGTTAACATGAAGTAAGGGGTATTTTTGGTTCTTTCGTTGTAGCATCTATTTCGGATGTGAGCTGCATTTTGTACAGCATAAGGCCACAGTGTCTTTGGTAATATCTTTTCTAATAATTGGCACCTTCCCATTTCAAATAAAGTCATAAACTGTCTCTCAGCTGTGCCGTTTTGGTGAGGGGAATAGGGGCATGATGTCTCATGTCTTACCCCTCTATCTCTCAACAGTGACTGAAAGGAGTTGCTTGTGTATTCCGTACCGTTATCTGACCGTATGGTCTTGACTTGACCATATGGTGCACTATCTGCCAGGAATTTTTCAGTTGCTAATGTTGTTTCACAATTGTTTTTGAGGAAATAAACAAACACTGCTCCTGAGAAATCATCTGTGAATGCGATTGCATATCTATGTCCATCTTGAGTAGTTGGGTCAATGGGACCTGCTAAATCAGTGTGAATTAACTCTAGGGGGGCACTAGCTTTTGCATCAGGTTTCCTATTTCTGTTGTTGGTAAAAAATGTCCTTCAGTACAGACACTACAGTCTATCTTAGTGTTACCTGTTATCTTCATACCCTCTACCACCTTTGGTAATTTCAACACATCATCTACGTTACAATGACCCATGATCTCATGCCAAGTTTTTACATCACAAGTTAAGCTCACTTTGTCTCTGGACATCATATCGTTAATTGAATGATCAACACATGTTTCATTATTTACCGTTTCCAGGTAGTACAGCAGTGGCGGCTGGTGAATTCTTCTCCAAGGGGGGCGCTATACCAAACATTTTGCAAACATGTACCGAATAGGTACAGTACAACTATCACCATTGCCATCAATCAATATATGATCACAGTCAATGCAGCCATGTTTCCAATAGCGCCTACACAAACATGCACTCCCAAATCTCTCTCTCTCTCTCTCTCTCTCTTTCTCTCTCTCTCTCTCTCTCTCTCTCGGGAGCAGGCAGCATATTATCACTGTACTATATTTGTGCATGCTCCCACGCCCGTATTCAGATCTGTACAATAATAATCACAGAGGTATATCTTGTCATTTGAAACAAGTTACCATTATATTGTCCCGGGTGATTATGGCCCTGTTGGGGAAAATGTGTATACGAGGGTGGAGGTAGGAAAGGGGTTAGTCTTGACTAGTTTAATATAGGTCAACTAGCAGGGCTCAAAGACACTAGGGCGACAGTCTGGCTGATGTTCTTAAAACAGCCTCAAGATAGCAGATGGACATTTCAGTACATCATATTGTGTGTTCTAATCTTGTGTCTTTTCTCTCTTACACACATACACAGCACACACACAGACACAGCACACACACACAGACACACACAGTCGCACAGACATACACACCGACACACACACACATTCCCTGTGTCACAATACACACATACAATACACACACGTCTGTACACAGACGCACACACACACAGACACACACACACATACACACACACACACACAAACACACATATCTCACTCTCTCTTCATGTTCTTAATGTTTTACATCATATCGTGTGTGGATATCATATCTTGCTTATCTCTCCTCATGTTCTCTCTCTCTCCAATGTTAAATCTACGTATCATCTTAATGTACGTCATGTCAGATCTGACATGATGTGACACGTCATCATATCTGTCATGGGGGCAGGACTGAGAGGGGATTTAGGGACAGGCAAAGGGTTCCAGGACAGAGTGTTTTTTGTTCAAGCTGTGGCGATCATCTTTGACCCATAGCTCTTGCTGTTAACGAACTTCTTTTCTTAAATAAATTACCTATTTGTTACAATTGGAAATATCGTCTCCTGCTGTGTCAAACAACCTTTCCACAACAGCCCCCCACAGCGAAATTAATTAGTATCCCCCTCTATCTCTCTTTCTCTCTCTTTCTCTCTCTCTCACTCACACACAGCGCGACGTGGAATCTATCGTTACACAAGGAACTGCAAAAGATCAGACCTAGTAGTATGTAGTATATACCAAGAATAACTTCCGTATGAGTACAGGGCTGTACAGCATATTTTGCATATTGTTAAACGAGCCAAGGCTAGCTATTAAACATAGACTTACCATCACAAGAGTTGAATGGGGCGAGATATTCAGCTGTCCAGTCCACAACAAGGCTTGTTGTTGTTGTTGTTGTTGAACAAGCCATAATCCACTTCATTTAAATCCACTCAAAAAGAAACTCCAGTAACGTTTAAACAGTCCATCGTTAGCTGCCTCCAGCTACCAGCCAAGGTAGCACAATATCCGGACTGCCGGATGATCCTCCGGAAGGATCCTGCTTGCTTAGATCGCTAGAAAACGTGCCTGGCTTCCATCATATTACATCATATTTCAACGCACAGTGCGTTACGCACTGATAGGCGAAATGTATTTGCTTGACCTATTTAATTGGCTGCGATGGTACAGCGATGAAACCAGTGCACGCCCACTGTGTGCGCAATATGTCTCGCCCAGCCTCAGGTAGTCTAATCTCTATCAGACAATGACTTCCTGTGTATCACAGAACAATTATTTATATTTGATATATTAACGTTATATTGTGCATTGGAAACACAAACATACTTAAAATGAGTAAATATTATTAATTTTAAACATGTTTATTTTATTTCTAGGGGTTTAGAATTAAAATTAAAATTTAACTTTTTCTTCTTCTCCTGCTCTCTTTACCAGGGGGGGTGGCGCTCTAGCGCCCTCTATTGACCAGCCGCTACTGTAGTACAGTCTCATGCTGCTCTATGCGGAAAACAGCGCCATCTCTGTTGGTGACCAGGTTCTGTCCTTCTTGGAATGTCACCTTGTCTCCGTCTGCTGTGGCTGCGTGCACGGAGAGTATGCTCTGTGGATACGATGGGATGAACAGCGCATTCCTCAGTGTTATTCCGACGCATCTTCCTTCCGAGTCCTGTAGGAACACCTCTGCGTCGCCTCGTTTCATTGCCACATTGTTCATCCTGGTCCCGTCAGCTAGTTCCATGTAGTGTGACTTTGGGTCAAATGTCTCGTCAAATCTTGTGAACTTGTTTTCCTCTGTTATGATGTGGGATGTAGCTCCGCAGTCTACCATTAGTCCGTTTCTTCTGATAGTGTCTGGGAGGAATCCTTGACTGACTGTGAATACAAATGTATGTTCTTCACGTTCTTGTCTGTCCGCCGTTTGTTTTGCATCATCTCTCTGCTGGGGTTTTCTCCTGCATGTCTCATCGCTGTGTGTAGAACTTTTATGGTAGTTACACCACTTCGCTACACTGGTTCCTTTTTGCCGACACTCTCTTGCTATGTGACCACGGCCTCCACATCCGTAACACGTCACCGATGATACGTTTACTTTCATCACATTTTCTTTAGTGTCAAACTTTTCTGTCTCCTCGTAACTCCGTAGTTTCCTCTTGAACTGGGTAAACGTCAGTTCATCACTGCTCTGTGTCGTATGGATGGCAAAAGGCTTATACGTATCTGGAAGTCCTTTTAGAATTATGGCTATAATAGCCCGTCACTAATAACTTCCTTTGCATTTCTTAGGGAAGTTACTGCCTTTTCAGCTCGAATGATATAATCTGTCACCGTTTCACCAGACTCTTTCTTCAGTGACGTTAGTTCTGTGTACAGGGCAATAATTCTTGGCTTACCCTGACTTGCGTAATGACTTCGTAGTATTTCGAGTGCTTTGTTGCCGTCATCTGTCGCCTCTCTCATAACCAACGATAGACTTTTGTCATCCAGGAATTGTATTAGCTCTGCGTAGCATTCTTCGTTCTTGTTGTCATCTGGACCGTCCTCACTGGTGCAGAGTATAGTGTCTTTTAGTCCCATCATTCTCATGTGGCCGAGAAACTTCACTTCCCAAAGCTCGTAATTGTTTTCATCTCCGTCGAAAACGAATCTCTGCCATCGTCCTCCTGCGGTACCACCACGCCTGGGCCCATAACCTGTAGAGTTTCCTGTTCCTTCGCTCTCCATGTTCAATGTAGAGGGTTCTGTTTCTTCGTCATCAGTGTTGTTCAATGTAGAGGGTTCTGTTTCTTTGTCATCATAACTCATATCTTATCATATGTATTTATCCACACAAAGAACGCCTGATCCGTTTTGTTTCTTTTATGTGAATAGTACAATAAGTGAGCCAAACTTCTCCTCCATTACAAACACCACAAACACTCCCAGCTGTGACACACCATTTTCACCCCTGTGCACACTGACAGCTGACTGATGACAGCTGAGCTGACAGCTAGGTATACGTGCTCGGCTTCCCGCCACTGCGTCATACCGTCATGTCTTTACGTACTGCAAGTACAACAACAAAACACAAGACTTAGAATAGAGTTGCACCACATTTCCAATACAACACATATGAACGTCTAGGCTACTCACTTTAACACAAAACATAACAACCATAACATATGATCCCATTTTCAACATATGAGAACATATATCTCAACAGTCAGCTTGCTGTGGAGCCTATGGTCACAAGTTCAAATCACTCTTAGTTCAATAATTTTTTTCTTTTAAGTTTAATTAATGTATCATCTCTCTATATTAACGTAACTAGCTATTCATATCAATCGAAATAACGTTTATCTCTCTATATTAACGTAACTAGCTATTCATATCAATTGAAATAACATATTGTATTGTTTTTATCTCTCTATATTAACGTGATTCCATCAACACATAGGAATTATGCTCCTCATTATTCAGCCACAGGCAGGAGTTTTTAGATCACAGGCTGGTCATGCATAATCTCGCCCACCAGACTCTTCTACCGAATTGACTAGGTCGCGCAAGTCAATAAATAGATTACACTTTCTGTAGGCCTAACACTCACCTACTCATTCTGTTGTGACACAACATGACATGTTAGGGTTGTCACCTTCCGTGATCATGTTTGAACCAATGTGTAAAAAGTCTGTTTTAGATTAGGCTGTAAAAATCTGTTCTATAGGCTATATTTAGTCTAGTTTATTAGACAAAGCATTTAAAAATACTTTGATGAGTCTACATCAATAGCATTAACCATACATTGTCAAGGTTATCTGATGCAGGTAGGTATTATCATGCTAATATGGCGTGTTCTGCGATACCCATTTCAGCGTGTGTGCGAGGGCTCTCGCATTTTTATTATTATTATCTAAACCTGCTGCGTGTGTGCGAGGGCTCTCGCATTATTATTATTATTATCTACCGGCGTGGGGGCAAAGCCTGGTCAAAACCTGCGTGTGTGCGAGCGTGTGGGGGCAAAAACAAAAACCTGCGTGTGCAAGGGCATTATCGCGGCGCATGCGCACACTCATACCGGCGTAGGGGCGAAACTAGCGTAGATCGCTGGCCAATCAGAGCAACGTGGAAGGACAAGCCAGTTGCCGAAAGGATACACGCCTCCCGAAGCCCAGGGACTGGCAGAGGGCTCTATGATACCTGCACGCTGCATCTCATCAATGGCGCACTCTGCAGCTTCTCTGTACGCCATGGGAAGGCGGCGGGCTGGTGATCTGATAGGCCGGGCGCCCCCTGTGTCTATTTGGTGATGCACCAAGTGCGTGCAGCCAAGTGCAAAAATGTCCTTGAATTCATTTAGCAACTGCCACAGCTCCTCTTGCTGTTCCGGCTCCAAGTGGCCACCGCTGCGTTCCCATATGCCCCTCACAACCGCTAGCCTGTCAGCCTCTTCCTCCATGTTAGGCTGCGCCCGGGGGCCCCGGGTGTAAATGGGGCTGCTGATGGGGACAGGGGCATACTGCTGGCAGGTGAGGAGAGCTGCCTGTCAGGGGCAAGGGGCATGGGGGGTGAGCGTTCAGCCATCGAGTAGGCAGGGGAATAGCTCAGGCGGGTATTCCGGGAGCGGGAGCTACCGTGACTGTCCAGGGGGCATGCAGAGTGAAACTGTGTCTCTGCTGCCCTCACCGCCAGTGGCGCTGACCTCGGGGGAAGTGGGGGGAATATCATCTTAACAGTGGGGCCCCCAGGGAAGCTCAATGTGTTCTCCCCCAGGTCCAGCAGGCATCGGGCAAACTTCAAGAAGTCTAGCCCCAATATGCAGGGGTCCTGCACCTCTGCCACCCACACCCGGAACTCCACCGACAGGCCCCCCACTGTTATGACCACCTTTCCCTTCCCCAACATGGGGGCTAGCTCACCCGTCACTGTCCTCAGCTGCACCGACGTCTGCTCCAGCTGTGTCCCCACCGGGACCACGTCGGGCCTCACCAGCATCGCAGTCAAACCCGTGTCCAAGCCAGGGTGACGGGGACATAGCAAAAATTGCCTGCATGCGTCCAGCCCACTACCATGGACTGACTCAGTGTCAACGTCTGCTTCTGGGGGGAGTAGAGCCCGACCCCCCGGCTGTGCTGATTGGCTCCCTCCGCCGGAGGCAGAGCAGCATGGGACATGGCACCTGGGATCCGCTCCGCCCCGTCTACACGTACCCCCTGCCGTTTCACTGCCTCTCCTGGCGATTGCGGCAGTCCCTGAGGCGATGGCCGGGTTGGCCACACCCCCAGCAGCGCATGGGCCCCGGTGAACGAGCCGCACCTCCTTGTGGTTGCAATGTCACGGCACGAACCAGCTCCGTCATCTGCTCCATCATTGCGCCCACCCACTCCGGCTCCCTTGGGCCGCTCTCCATTGCAACCCTCACCGTGGGAGGGGCCTCCCTCACGCCCTCCTGTGTGGTCTCGCCCCTCAGGTCTTCTCTCTCCAGCGCCAGCTCCAAGGCCCCCTGCAGCGTGCTCGGGTGCCTCAGCTGAACCCGCTCATGCAGGTCTCGCGGCTCGATAGCGTGGACAAACTGATCTCTGGCGTACTCACTCAGCACCGCGGGGGCATGTGGCCGTATGCCCGTCTCGTGAGTGTCTCAATGTCAGTTGCCAGTGCACGAAGGGACTCACCGGGCCGTCTGTGCCGGTTGCATGCAAACTCCACACAGAAAGGCCTGGGAGATACCCCACCTGGGTACCTGGCTCCATGGAAACCTGGTCCCCAAGCGGGAATCGAACCCTGGACCTTCTTGCTGTGAGGCGACAGTGTTAACCACTACACCATCGTGTCAATTGTAATGAACCAAAGGAGAATATCAATTCTATTTAAAAAAAAATTTTTATCTTTGACTGTGAATAACACCATGCTAAAATTGACCAGACCTGAAAAATCTAAGCAAATGAATAAAGGGAAGATGATTAAACAGAAGGTTTTGTAGATACAGTACTGAATTCTGCCATCTTTTTTATAATGTACATTTCTCCACCATTTTTCATCGTATTGCAACACCGTTTTTTTGCAAGACGTTCACAGAAAGGTAGAGAAACTAACTGTGTTCTGTTTTATGGCAATAACGTTCAGGTTTGTGGGAGATAATCCCAAAAAATAAGAGAAATAAAAAAGTTAATCCAGAAGTCAGATGATTGACAGGGGCTGGTGTGAGCTGGGTAGGGTCGTTTTTCGAAATTTGAAAGCCCTGAGTCTCTTCCTTCAAAAGACTACACTCACTTTTGGCTGTGCCACTTCCTCCTGTCAATATGCGCCGGTTTACGACTCAATGCCCTGAGATTTCTATATCTTATTAGCAACTTCAGAGGCCAGAGGGTGGGACATATAAACACATTTACTATCAAATAGCATTGTGAGGCTGAACAACAGGACCAATTGACTATACATGTGCTTAACATTTTTTAAATAAACATTATTTTTTTAAATGGCTAAAAGTGATTTTGTAATTTTGCAACCGTGGGTCTCACAGGGTACTTTTAACCCTGTGAGGCCCAAATAAAAAAGACATTAGCAACTATAAACACATGAAGGGTGCCGTGACAGGTTGAGAAACGCTGGTATATGGTGTGGCTCTTTGTGGTACCACAGTAATTTGTGTGGCTCTTAGTCTCTGACTGGTTGGCCACCCCTGTCCTAGACCCTAATCAGTCAGGCTTCCGGACTGGCCACTCCACAGAAACGGCCCTCATTGCGGTCACAGAGGCACTTCACTTAGCAAAAGGTCTCTCCTCTGTCCTGATTCTCCTAGATCTATCTGCAGCCTTCGACACAGTCAACCATCAGATCCTCCTCGCGGCCCTCGCAGGAATGGGAGTGGCTGACTCTGCGCTGACATGGCTGACATCATACCTCAATGACCGCTCCTACCAAGTGCCATGGAGAGGGACCCTGTCGGCCACCTGCCCGCTGCGGACGGGTGTCCCCCAGGGCTCGGTCGTAGGACCCCTTCTCTTCTCCCTCTACACTAAATCACTGGGTAACATTATCACGTCTCATGCCTTCTCGTATCATTGTTATGCCGATGATACTCAACTCTTCCTCTCCTTCCCTCCCTCAGATATCCACGTCTCTGCGCGGATCTCGGCCTGTCTGTCCGACATCTCCGCCTGGATAATGACCAACCACCTCAAACTGAACCTAAGCAAAACAGAATTGCTTCACCTGCCGGCCAAATCCTCCCCCCTGACCGACCTTTCCATCACAGTCGAGAATGCAGCTGTGACCGCGTCCCCGACCGTGTTGTCCTCGACGACCAGTTGAACTTCTCTGCTCACATCGCAGCGACAACCAGTACCTGCAGATTCCTCCTGAGCAACGTCAGAAGGATCCGCCCCTTCCTGACAAAAGAAGCCACCCAACTCCTCGTCCAATCAACAATCATCTCCTGCCTCGACTACTGCAACGCACTGCTTGCTGGCCTCCCGGCCACTGCCACCAAGCCTCTTCAACTCATCCAGAACGCAGCGGCCCGCCTGATCTCAAACCTACCGTAGTCGGCCCATATCACCCCACTTCTTAGGGACCTGCACTGTCTCCCCATTGCTGCATGAATCCGCTTCAAGGCCCTCGACCTGGCATACCGTGCAGCAAAGGGAACCGCTCCCGCCTACCTCCGGTCAATGGTCTCTAACTACACACCCTCAAGACCCCTACGCTCTGTATCTTCTGGCCGCCTCAGACCTACTCCTATCCGAGCTCCGGGAGGGTCATCAAAGAGAAGTCGCCTATTCTCAGTCCTTGCCCCACAATGGTGGAATGGACTACCCACCCCAGTTTGTAACAATCCCAGACTCAGCCCTCTGTTGGGCTGTGATGGGAAGAGTAACATTGGTCCCCTACCTCCCTCCTGTAACGAGCCCAGACGCAGCCCTCTGTTGGGCTGTGATGGGAGGAGAAACATTGGAGTCCTACCTCCCGCCAGTCTCATGGCGCCCTCTAGTGGGTACCATCAGATGGTGCATCAGATGGTGCAAACTATCATACCTTTGTTGTCAAGTATGTTTAGTATGTTTAATGTGATTTCGTTATGTGTGTTGTCGTTGTTGGCGTTCCCTTCCCTGGTGTGATGTTTTTCCCCTGTCTGGTTGTGTTTTGTATTATGCTATTGTGTCTAGTTGGTGGTTTCTCTGTTTGGACTGGTTGGCCAGCTGTTGTCTATTTATAATTAGTCTGGTATTTAAGTGTGTGTCCTTCCTCATTACGTTGTGGCGTCATACCTCCAGTTACCTCCGCGCTCCAGGACCCATTTCATGTATGCACGAGGAGACATAATAATGATAATCTTGCGTTGATTTCAGGAAGATTCGATAATCAGGCGAAAAATTACAAAGTGTTTATTGAATTACACAAAAACGCTGTTTTCGCCTCTTTTTCCTGGAATTACTCAGAAGCACCCAAACTATATTCATATTCAAAACGGTATAAAACGGAAATGTACGGATGAAAAAATAATCAGTATTTTTGCACATTGACTGGAAGCAACTCACTGACAATCGACGGTGTTATTAGACCCATAGCTATAATATAAAATATAGGTTTAGCTCTACAAACAAGGTGAGCGTTTACATGGGGTTAATGGACGGCAAGGCCTACGCACTTCCCGGAAGGGGTGTGGCACTCAATGTGTTAAATACATTTTTTAGATTATTTAAAAAAATCTAACCCTAACTAACCTTACTGCCATGCACATGTCCTAATAAACTAACCTACACTGTAGCACTCAACACTTGAATGAACATTGTTACTCAGCTGATAGAGTTGTGCCTTCCTGATGACTTGTCGTACAGAACTTGTAAGTCGCTTTGGATAAAAGCGTCAGCTAAATGACTAAATGTAAATGTAAATGATGGGAAATGCATTTACGATCAGACAAAAAGATAGATTAGGGTGACAAGAGGACATGCTGGCCCCAGCCTCGAGATACATAATGATACTCAAAGTTTACTCAAATATGCCTTATTGTTATACTCTATTTAAGGACATGCTGTCCCCCAGCCTCGAGATACATAATGATACTCAAAGTTTACTCAAATATGCCTTATTGTTATACTCTATTTAAAATATGCCTCCGCTCTGTATGGATAGATAGTATGGATAGATTATTTTGTATTTTATTTTTTTTATTATTTTTTAAACAAACACATAAACAAACATGACAACACACGATTAGATATATATAGATATGTCGTCAGCTTGTGACTGCAACTTGTTCCTGTTTGCGGACGACTCAGCCCTGCTGGTCTCTGACAAGAACAAGTTACAGGTTGAAAAAACCCTCAGCTCGGAACTAGGCAGAATCTGCATATGGCTCGCTGATAACAAACTATCATTACACATGGGCAAAACAGAGTCCATTCTCTTCGGTTCAAATAACAAACTCAGCAAGACCGACGGCTTCTCAGTTACAGTGGGTGACAATATTGTCACAAGGAAAGATGAAATTACCTACCTGGGTTCCATCCTAGAGGCTAATCTCTCCTGTGACAAAATGGCATCCAATGTAATAAAAAAAGTCAACCAACGAACTCGATTCTTGTACCGGATCTCCTCTCTGGTAAACAAGAATACCCTGAAGACTCTGGCAGGAGCACTCATTCAGGGGTACTACGACTATGCTTGCACCTCATGGTACCAAAGCACCTCAAAGGCGCTAAAAACAAAATTACAAACATCTCAAAACAAACTGGTCAGACTACTGCTTGACCTTACTCCTAGAACCCACCTCACCCCTGCCCACTTTGACAACCTAGGATGGCTTAGAGTAGACGACAGAGTACAGCAACTTGCAATGGGCCTGGTCTACAAGATACACTACACGACCAAGGTACCCATGTACATGTCAAAATACTTCCCAAAGGTCAGTGAATACCACGATCACAACACCAGAGGGAGCTCCACAAATCATGTTAAACCCAGATTCGGCTCAAATAAGGGACTAAACACGTTTCGCAATTATGCCACATCAATGTGGAACGCCCTACCCAAAGCTGTAAAGGAATGTGGATCACTACCCACTTTCAAAACCTCTCTCAAGGGACACCTACGGGAGACTGCAATTCAACACTGGCCCCTGTAAATATCCTAACCCAACCCCCTCCAATGTACAGTCATTTACCTAGTATGGTTTTGTCAATAGTCCAATGTACAATTTTGTTTGTTTGTACAGTGTCTCCTCCCCCCCCCCCCTCAATGTACAGTTTTACTTGTTTATACAGTGTGCCCCCCCCCCCCCCCAACCACCTCCAATGTAAATTACCCAGTATGGTTGTCAATATCCCAATGTACCCAACCCCCCCCACCCAACCTCCTCCAATGTACAGTTTCTACGTCAAATGTATATACTCCCTTTTCTTGACTCCTTCTGTATCACAAACAGTACTGTATTTGCAAATCTGGTATGTCATAAATGTATAGATGTAGCAGTACTGACTATCTGTATGTCATGTATGTCATATATGTCCTGATGAATTGAAAATGGGGGACCCTGATGTAAACAAGACGAAAGTCTTTCTCTGGTCTGCATCCCCTTAACAATTGTGTGTATTGAGCTGTACTGTATTGTACCCATTCTGCAATCTGTTAATAAAGTTTTCAATCAATCAATCAATCAATATACAAGCATTGTAAAACAGTGTACATCAGTTTGGATAAATACAAGATATACCCCTAATACCTGCTATCTATTCCCCTACACACATATGCTCTTGCTCGCACCCCCCGCCCTGGACCCCCCCATGGATAATCCGTCCATTATCCTTCGCTCCTAACCAGACACTACCATTAAATGCTAGCTTTTATTCTCTCCACCACTTCTAACCACATTGTCAATTTGGATTCATTGAGACCCAAAATTCTTGCTGTAGATATTTCTAGATAAATCACATCGAGATATGTAAGAATCCAGACCTTTCGGCAAATTTTTTCCGGTTGAAACCATCGTGATGCTATCAGTTTTTTAGCCACTGTAATACCAGATAAAACCAATCTCTTTTGTTGTATAGGTACTGCATATTCAAAAACATCATTCAGCAGTAATATAGAGGGGTGTACAGGTATATTCAGAATTAAGAGATTTGATAATTGCTGGGTCACTTCTTCCCAGAATATCTTAACTGGTGGGCAGTCCCAATACATGTGCATAAATGTCCCCTCGTCCCCATTTGTACATAAGGAGCATTTGGAGTCTTGTTTAAGACCTATTCTGTTCAGTCTTATAGGAGTCAAGTATGTCCTATGAATATAGTTAAGATTGATTTGTTGATGGTCCGGGTTCCTTGATGCAAGTCGAACATTTGCCCAGGCTTCTTGCCAATCAAAATCTTTTTCTAGGTCTGGTATATCCCTCCTCCAAACAGAGTCTAGGTGGAGGGTTTCATACGAAGCCGTTAGTAATTGATGATAAAAATCTGATACAAAACCTCTCGATGTCTCTCTTTCATAGAAAAATGTGTGGTATCTGTGGTGTGCAATTGGTATCCTTAATGGAACACTGTGAGTCTTCAAACATAACAATAATTGTGCGTAAAAAAGATATGTGGAACCGGTGAGATTAAACTTTTTTTCTATTTCATCATAGCTACAAATACCCTGTTTGTTGAAAACATCTCCTAATGTATGTATGCCTTGCTTTTCCCATCTAGGGAATCTTATAGGTCGTTTTCTAATCAGGAGTGCATTGTTATTGAATAAGGGAGTATGATTATGCCATTTATGTGGATTAGAATATTTTTTTTGTGTTTCACGCCATATCCGGATCGCATGTGTAATTATGGGGCCAAATTTCAGTTCGCATTGCTTAATTGATATTTTGGTGTATACTATTTCCTGCAGTCTCTGTGGTGCTACTATATTTACTTCTAAATTTCTCCAGGATACCGATGCTTGGGGTTCAAACCAGGTTGTCAGTGGATGGATAGATTATTTATATTTTATATAACACAATAATATCTCTCTATAAACCAAAGCCACACCAAACCAAAGTTACTCAACAATCAACATTTTGTTTTATTATTCCGAAGATTATCTCACTGACAAATTTCAATGGCACAAGAATTACTTAAACATTTTACAAAATAATAACTCTCTTTTCAAGTCTTACTGGACAACAATAAATAAATGAAATAATGTTATAAATAATACCTCTTCTGTATAAAATCCAGCTTTAACAAACTAAAGCAAAGTTACTCCCAGCGCAGGGTGCTATTGTTATGAAAATGTGATAGAATCCTATAAAAATGTGACCGCATTTGGTCTACGTTCCGTTAACCTGTGCACAGCGATTACCTCAATGTGTGCAGCCACTCCTGCTCCCAGGTCTGATTAACTTGACCCAGGGCAGGTGTGGCTGCTCAAACCAGCCATCCCTACACCACAATTATATTTATGGTATATCCATTATTATAGTTATTATAATATTATTGTACTGTTGCTATGACATCATCTATGTCTCTCTGTGTGCTCATTAAACACGTCATTAGGTTTCACTACCTCCTTCCTCCCTTCATCAGTTGCTATATTCCCACCTCCATGTGTATACATTCATTATACACTGAACTACCTCTCGTTCTCTTCATGTTATCCTCTCTCTCCATCTCTGTCCCTTCCCTCCTACTATCTCTTTCTTTTTCATTCTCTATCTGTCCTCCTCCCCCTTTCCTCATTTCTTCCATTCATCTGTTATTTTTAACTTCTCTGTTCCCCTGTGTGGGCTCTTTGTACTCTTAAATTAGGCATTGTCCTCTCTCTCTCTATCTCTCCTTCCTTTCCCTTCATCCGTTGCTGTTGAGTCAAGAGTGAAACTTTAGTTTGAGAAGTGGGGGACACACAATTATTAATTATTATTTATTGACCGTAGCCATTTCCAGAACATAAGTGCTCACTATCCAATCACAGACAAATGTTATTCTTATAGAAATCTCAAAATGTAAAAGAAATAATGTTGATACCAAATCACAGCATGAATTTTACAGTTACATTTTTCACCAAATCTATCTAACAAATGGTTTCAACCCAAATATTGCTGCAACAACTTATAAGACATAACTGAGCGTGGTCAGTGTTGTGCTAGTTACTGAAAAATAGTAACTCAGTTACTTTACTAGTTACTTAATTTAAAAAGTAACTCCGTTACTTTACTAGTTACTTACACCCAAAAGTAATGCGTAACTGTGAAAAGTAACTATTTAGTTACTTAAAAAAAAAAGATTGCTCCCATGCCTTACAGATACTCTCTCAGAAAATCTGTTGATCAACTTGACAGTTTCCATTCACATCACTGAACTCTGCTAAGCAATGTGGTCTATACAAACACAAATCTGACACAAACACAAATGTCGAAGTCCCGACATAATAAGAAATGCACTGTGCCTATTTGCTCGAGGAGCATGCACGTTTAGGTTTGAGCGCATGCACATTTAGGTTCTAGGTTGAAAATAAGTGCAGCTTAGGTTGAAGGAACAGCCTTGATGTCTGTCGCCGGAGTGTTTCATTATAACCGTCTTGCAACGTTGTTTAAGATATCAATTGTGCATTGCAACGTTAGAATAGTTAGGATATCAATTGTGCATGAAAGGACTATATTTATATTGTTTGATTAGTATTGATGAGATTCCCTGGCAGATTCGTACAGTCAAAATCCATTGATCAACTTAAGTTTCCATTCATTTGCATTCACATCACTGCACTCACCAAAGTCTGCGGTGGTCGAGATGTAACATTAGTCCAGCCCTTCAAACATTTTCTTTATCTCATTTCCATTTAGTATATTCTCTCTCCAAGTAGTTGGAAAAAGTGTCCCGTCCCATTTGCTGTGTGCCACCTGGACGCCTGGTATGCTAACTACTGTAGATCCCTGAAAGCGGGTGGCGAGTGGCTTCGGATGAGTCCTGGTCGTTAACGTTAGACTCCGCTACTAGCTTCGTTGAAGCATGGGCAGCAGATAGTATCTTTGAGCCAAAACACAAATGCCATTTAACTAAAATGTTATTTTCTTTGTGCTCGACGAAAGAGAAATAGTGAGAATATCCATGTGAGTAGTGGCCCGTGGGCCTGTTCTTTTTCTACAACGGAGTTCGGCGATTTGCGAATCTGATTGGCCAGTGTCATTTCTGGTCATGTGACATGTACGCCCAATCGTGGGACCGCAAGTTTCTACACTGGTTAGGCTTAGGCGCTCGTTCGAAGTCGGTTAAGGTTAGAGTTTGTCTTAGAGTATGGCGATAGAACGCCTGCCCTGATTCCGACGGTTAAGCTTAGGCACTCTTTCGAAGTTGGTTAAAGGATAACTCCACTTTTTTTTTAAATTAGCTTATTTAACATCTTCCCTGGAGTTAGACAAGAAGATGCATACCTTTTTTGTCTCTGTGCGTGCATTTTAGCTTTGGGAATAGACGCTCCGTTAGCATAGCTTAGCTTCATCACTGGAAGTGGGGGAGGACAGTAGCCTTACAGTGCCTTACAGTGTATTGCAAGGTCTGACATTGACCAAACTTGATATGCATGACCTTGGTGGGCTCTAGGTCAACTCCTGAAAAGGGGGTCAATGTCAGACTTTGCAATCAAAAGTTAGGGGGCTAATAACCCTTGCCATAATTTCAGTGCGCCCCTAACTTTTGATTGCAAGGTCTGACATTGACCCCCTTTTCAGGAGTTGACCTAGAGCCCACCAAGGTCATGCATATCAAGTTTGGTCAATGTCAGACCTTGCAATACAATGTAAGGCACTGTAAGGCTACTGTCCTCCCCCACTTCCAGTGATGAAGCTAAGCTATGCTAACGGAGCGTCTATTCCCAAAGCTAAAATGCACGCACAGAGACAAAAAAGGTATGCATCTTCTTGTCTAACTCCAGGGAAGATGTTAAATAAGCTAATTTAAAAAAAAAGTGGAGTTATCCTTTAAGGTTAGAGTTTGTCTTAGAGCATGGCGATAGAACGCCAGGTGCTTTGCAGGCTGTTCGACGCGGAAATGGGCAAAGACATAGCTCGTCACGCTATTGGGCGCACATGTCACATGACCAGAAACGTCAGTGGCCAATCAGATTCGCAAATCGCCGAACTCCGTTGTAGAAAATATAGATGCGGCCCGTGGGCGCCGCCATGACAGTCAAGACTAGAGTAAACAAAACACGCCCACAGCACAGCGTGTCCCCGCAGCCACAGGTGAAGTGACACACAGACAGGAGAGGAGGACTGTGCTGGATCCCTACCGCTCGCTAACAATCTACATAAAAAGAACGCAGTAACGAACCTTCAGTAACGGTAAATACGTTACTGAATTTCAAAAGTAATGCGTTAGAGTACTAGTTACCGCCAAAAGAAACTGCGTTACTGTAACGTCCCAACACTGAGCGTGGTAATGGTCATCATACATTTGGATCATAATTTTCTGACTATAAGCTGCGCCTTTTCCCCCCATTTTTCCGACCCTGCGGCTTATATAACGGTGCGGCTTATATGTGACTCGACGTGACCAAACACGAAAATGTAAAAATCGAAATATTGCTTTTTTGACTGCATTGAAATGTTATTTATCTGTTCCTTTATTTGCTAAACTTAATACAACTTGTAAATGAGTTAATTCTTGTTATTACATGGTGTTTTAACATTCGCCAAAATGCTTGATTGTGATTGGTCAATAGCGCTCGGTTGCCCCTGACAGCGGTGAATTATTTCTCGATAACTAACCGCTGCCACGGGTAACACAGCGCTATTGACCAATCACAATCAAGCATTTTGATCGCAGTCACGAAAGCTAAGCATTACCATTATGCACAGTTGCACTCATCAGTGCAATCAGACCACACACCTGCCGGCTGCCGGCGTTGACAGAGGAGCCACAGAACAACTGCGTCTGCATTTGATCTCGTCTTGTCGATGGTGTAAAATGAATTAGGTATATTGTTAGTAAGTTAGCCTCGGTGTTCTAAACTCCGTGTCGGTCAATTATTTTGCGACAATGACAGAGTATAGCTATACATTATCCCTTACTTATTTGTCCGACAGTATTGTGTCCCAATGCTAATTACATATGGTAATTAAACATTAAAACACCTGCGGCTTATAGTCCAGTGCGGCTTATATATGTACACATCATTAAATTTAGCTGCTGCGGCTTATATTTAGGTGCGGCTTATAGTGCGAAAATTACGGTACATTACAGTGAAATGCTTGGTTCTGTATGAGCCCCAGAAAATGTGCTTCATACAGTAAAAAAGTTAAAAGAAAAGTCCCAACACTATACAAATATACAAAACACAATGTTTATTACGGAGATGCATCTAAAATTCAGGGCTGACCCCGATTAGTCGAATAGTCAACTAATCGATGGAAAGGAGCCGTAGTCGACTGCCAACCTCTTAGTCGAATGCAAAAAAAGCCGTAGTCGACTGCCAACCTCTTAGTCGAATGCAAAAAAAAAAAACGTATATATATATATATATATTTTTTTTTTTTTTAAATAATTTTTTCCAAAAGCAAAGAGGCCTAGAAGCGTGGTTAACGTTAAAGCGTGCATACCAGCAAGGCTAACTGCCTAACAAAATGGGCACAGAGGTGAAAGAGGATTTAACCCATCTAATGAACACACTAGACAAAATGTATATCAATATCTATCCATCAGTGGACCAATTGCATGCTTTTGCAGAGGACAAGAAGCCTTCAGTCGACTCCTTCAGACATTAAGCACCCCACAGCCCAAATGGAATGATACAAATAAAAACTAGTAGTCGAATACTTTTTTTTGCATTCGACCAAGAGGTTGGCAGTCGACTACGGCTCCTTTCCATCGATTAGTCGACTATCGGCAAATTTCGACCAATCAAAGTCACTTATCCAGCCCTAAAGAAATACATACCTAAGTAAATGAAAGATTGCTCCACTTCTACAAGGTCTACAATTTGCATGTTCTTGGTATCTAGGGACATCCATGGATCTGCAGTGTTTCGTCAGCTATTTTTATTTTAGTTTTAGTCATGTGTCAAATGCTCTTTTTCATTTTCGTCATATTTAGTCACCTTTATCTATTTTTTGTTTAGTCAAGTTTTAGTCAACTAAAGGTCTGAGCATTTTAGTCTCGATTTAGTCTTTTTTGTTTAGTCTCGCCACTCAGTTACAGCCTCATAAGTTGGCGTGACCTTTTTCTTGACAAAAACAAGCTAACGTTAGTGCTAGCTGGTTAGACAAAAATTATTGCAACCTAACCTCTTAACACTTTCAGTGCCATTCACATAGAACTACGTTTCTGTCGTCCGATCGTTGAGTGCCGTGTCACGGTATTTCTTTTATTATCTATATCCATTCATAATTCAGCGGGACACCTTGTGCATACTGTTCTGAGTGTGTCTGAGCTGGCAGACGGTATTATACCTCCCTCTAACGCCTTCGGCCAGTAATGCACCCGGTTAGAAACAGGTTTGTTTATTTTCTATACTGAGCTGCGGCGTGGGGGCGGGTCCTAAACACTCCGGCAAAACATGCGCTTCTAGAGATGGCTTGGAGAACTGACCCCGCCCACCCATCGAAGAGCAATGCCAAATAACGTCGGAGGCACGATCGCTGTGGATAACTGGAATGGCGATGAGATTATTGGATTATTTTTTTCCCATTACTTCAGAGACCAGGTAAGGACACCATATATGAAAGCTATATGTGTTTATGTGTCTAGCTGTTCTGCCGTTGGGTTGCAGGAGGGAGGGAGGGGGGGGGGGGGGGCGCCGGTCTAAGCCACATTGCATGCGTGCACGACAAAGGATAATAGTGATGATCTACCGTTGATTTCAGGAAGATCCGATAATCAGGCAAAAAATTACAACGTGTTTATTGAATTACATAAAAACGCTGTTATATATTTGTACTGGCATCGCGTCCCGCTCTTAAGCCATACGAGATATACCTCATCTCATGTACCTAGTGTACTCCATCAACGAATAAAATCAAATACACCCAGCACCTGCCAGGCCCCGCCCCTACTGCCGTACTATATAGTACTCACTCTTCCTCTTTTTCCGTTTCCATCATAGCGGATGCAAAACACCCTATGCAACTAGTTGATATGAAAAGTTTAGAGAAATTAGGTTTGAGTGCTTACCGAAGATTTGCCTACCCCTGAAATCTTCGCGGCATGTTCTGGCGGTTCTGCGACTCTGCAGCGGGATGCATTTTCGATGCATCTCAGTGTCGAGTTCTGTAGTCTCCTTGTCTTGTTGACAGCAGACAGAGGGACAGCGTGTGAGGTGTAGCTATCGAGCTACCTCGCACAAGGTAGGACTTGCGCCAGTAGGCATTATCGCTGGTGTTAGTAAATGCTGCTTGTTGTGAGTTGTATATTGCGCCAGGGGCAGGATGTTTGGGTAAACGTCCCTCTAAGAGGGTGGACGTTTCCCAGGCTGTCCTGGAGCGCGCTGCTAATACTAAATGCTATAAATGCTGGGTCAATGTTCTACTGTTCCCCGCTGTGGGATGTCACTAGGCATGACAAATGTTGGCGTTTGTGATGTGCTCGAGTTCTCCCGAGAGACAACAGAGTGTGTATTGGCGCAAGCGGCGGGATATCTGGGTAAACGTTGTTGTTTTCCCCGTTATCCTGGAGCGTGCGGCTAACGCTATGCTATATTGGGCTACTGTTTTCTGTTCTGTCTCTCTGCTACGGGAAGGTCTGTCTATACTACGGTCTTCCCTCCTCTCAACCATTCATGCTGACGGTCAATCGGTGTCTACTGGGGGAGTATTGCGGGGGGGCTTTGTTTACCTTCATGGGTAAATGGGCTGAGGTCTAGGGCTGGTGTGCTGTTGTGAATATTATGAATGAATGCGGGACTGGTTCTCTCTGGTCCGCAACCCCTTAACGTTGTGTGCATGGGCTTGCCCATTCTACAGTATTTTCGTGGTGTTAGTTCATTTATTCATTAACCCCTTCATGGTGCACACCACAGTGGAGGTTGCTGGTTGCAACCACCACTGGTGCTCCGTGTTAGCATCAGTCCTTTGCTTTTGACATGTTGAAACAGTGCCCCGCCCGGCCGACGCCATAAGGTGGGTCGGCCCGGCGAGTGGCTGGTGGGCTGCTAAAGCCTGTACCGCCACGGTATGGAATTGGCAGCGATTAGTAACTGTGTTTCGAATTGCTGTTTTTTTCTATCAAAAAATGGTGTCTGGTGGCGGGGCCTTGAGGGCCAGCCGACATCGACACATCGCGTGAGGTTGTTGACGTTATTAGCTTTGACCTAGCCGCAAGCTATAACCGTTCAGGGCTCCCCTCTCCGCAGAGGATCTTGGTCTTCCGCTGGAGCGCGGGCGGTATTGTCCTAGGCCCCACACCGCCTCACACCGCGCAGCCAGAAGAAGAGAGAGCATGGCCTCGTCAGCGGCAATGACGAGGCCCTCGACAGGCGGCCATGTTTTCCCCCGCCAGAGGTATCCTGGGCGTTGAATCGACAGGTGTCCACAAGGCCGACAGCCTTGGCGGCAGAGGGATCGGCCATGTTGGATGAGCTCGGCTTGGAATATACAAGCCGTCGCCGTCCTGCCGCGAGCAGCCCGCTCTCCGATCACTCCCTCCCCCAACACCAGCGGAAAAAGGGGCTCTGATTGTTTCCTTTGGCTGCGGGCTGCGTGCCTTCGTTGAAGCGCGTGCAGCCCCACTTTTCGCTTCTCATGGGGACAGGGGCCGACACCCAGTTGATGGCTGAGCCTGGGTCTGTTTGTGAGAATGTTGTGCTGTCAAGCGGCTCCTACACCATAAGCTGTGTTGGTTGAGCCTGGTGTTACGTCTGTCAACTATAAGTGTTGTCAGCAGGGGGGCTCGAAACCTTTTTGAGGCACACAGTGCGGGCTTCCCCGACCTCGCCTTCACCAGGCCAGGTATCATGTTGGTGCCTCCCACTCCTGAAAGATTGGCAGTGGTCTCGCAGGCGCGCGTGATTTGGGTGGTAGTAATATCACTGCAGGGCTACGGTGTGTGGGAACCCATGGGGGCCTCACACCTTGCATGTCCGGCTGCAGAACAACTCCTCAGCATGTTCTGGAGGGGTGTTCAGTGGGGGAGCTTTTGTCACCTAGAACTGATGTCAGCTTCCCCCGTATCAAACCGGCCCTTTCTGTCGGGGTCCCCCCTTGGGTGCGATTGCCTCGTGGGTAGTGTCAGGGTCAGATGTCCCGACACGGAACGCTCTGCTCGCACGGGTCCAGGGTTGGCTACGCACAGCGGGTGGGACCGGGCCGCCTATCTACAGTTCCTAGCAGACCTGCGCCACATGGCGGCGGGTGCGTTGGGAGTATCATCACATATGGCTACAGCAGTACCATATGTCGAGGTGGATGGAGAGAACGCTGAGGCGGGGACTTGTATTTACACAACCCCACCCGTTTTCGGGTTTGGTACAGACCCTATTGTCAGGGTCACCAGCAGTGACAGCTCTGGTCAACGAGATCCAATCTCTCTGGACGAAGCAAGCCATCGTCGTGGCGTTTTCCTCCCGGTGTTCTCTGGTGCCTGAGAAATCGGGAGGGGGGGTGTGAGACCCATGCTGGACGACATGGGAAGGTTCAGCATTTTTTGGATCGTCTCCTACCTGTTGAACACTGTCAGGTGGTGGTCTGGTTCTCCTCCATAGACCTGTAGGATACGTATTCGCATCTCCGATCTTCCATCCTAGGGCTTACCTACGCTTCCTTTGCAGGGTTAGCGTATGAGTACCAGAGGCTGCCGTTCGGTTTTCTCTGGCTCCCTGCATCTTCACCAATTGCGTGGAGGCCGCACTGGGGCCTCTGCATCATCAGGGGTTACGAAGTGTATTCTGCCCTGACGACGTTCTGGTCCTTGGCGGTCAAGGTGGATCGTCAGGTCTCGTACCAGGCAGGTTCCTACCAGCCTGGGGTTTGCTGTAGACTGGAAGTAGAGTACTCCTCTTCCCAGTCAACGGTTGGAGTGCTATGGGCATCCCTCTCAGAGCGTGTTGTCGACACGCTCGGGAGGTTCCGTCCTAGGACGGTTACGGCGCTGTCCGTGATACGCCTGCTCGGTATGATGGCATCTGCTCATTCCGTGGTCCCTCTTGGCCTCCTCTTCACCCCAGGAGGGGGTTACGGAGGTGGGTTTTCCAGTATGGAAATAGACCCGGTGAGAGGCAAGTGGAAGCGGCTAAGGTTCCCGTGTCAGTACTGGGGGACCTCGCCCCTGGGGGGGTCCTCACCAGGGGGGTCCCCATGGGCAGTAGGCTGCCACACGTCACGTTTTTCACCGACGCCTCCCTCGCTGGAGACGCGTCGGGCCAACACAGTAGGGGGCAGCTGGCAAACCATGCTGCCCGGTCTGCGCTACGTTCAATGTGTTGGTATTGAAAGCGGTCCTTCTGGTCCTCAAACGGTGTTGATCAGGACGGACAATACGACGTCAGTGTCGTATATCGACAGACAGGGAGGAGTACGCTCCCCCCGTCTGCACCGGGCGGCTGGCTATGGGCGTTCTCCATATGCGCGGCCTGAGGGCTCTCCACATCCCCGGCAGGGTGAATGTGGGTACAGGTGTAATGTCGCGGGGCGGTCCTCACCCTGACGGGTGGGGATTACGTCCGGACATAGTCAGGCAGGTCTGGGATTCTTTCCCCCATACATCTGTTAGGTCAGTTGTTGGGGCGGGTACGTTGAGGAGCGCAGGTCCTTGATCCTGATTGCGCCGAACCGGGGCGCAGCTGTGTGGTTCCCGGTCCTGATCCAGCTCTTGGTATCCCGTCATGGCCTGTTCCTTGGTCATCGCGGGCCCGCTCTCAAGCGCACGGGTCTCTGTGTTAGTTCCCTGTGCTGGGCCAGCTGCTGGTGGGTTGGCTGGTGAGAGGGTGAGTCTGGAGAGGATGGATCCTTCTGTGGTTGGTACCATCCAGAACGCGCATGCTCTTTCCACTATTGCGGGTTACGCGGGTAGGTGGCGTATTTTCCAAGAGTGGTGTAAGGCCACCCTCTTGTGAAGCGTTTCCTGCTTGGCGTTGACGCCTTAAGCCGGTGAAACGCTTTTTGGCTCCGAGCTGGGATCTTCAATTGGTCCTCGTCGGTTGTCCTTGGCCCCGTTTGAGCCTCTTGAGCAAGCGCTGTTGGAACGGCTGTCGTTCAAAGACTGCGTTCTTGCTGGCCATCACCTCCGCTAAAACGCGTGGGTGTCTTTCGTTCCGATAGCGGTGCCACTCTGCGGCCTAATCCAGCCTTCGTGCCTAAAAATATCCAGAGTGTTCCGCTCCAGGGATATTATGGTTCAGGCGTTTTATCCGCCTCCTCATGCTAGTGAGTTGGAGGCGGGCCTTCACCTGTCATGTCCGGGCTTGGGGGTTACCTCAGCCGTACTCAGGGCCTCAGGGCTACCGATCAGTTGTCTGTTACGGTGGCTCTCGTGCTGGTAAGGCACTGTCGAAACAGCGCCTGTCCCATTGGTTGTGCGAGGGCATTGCCCTTTGCTTCACGTTGGCTCCCCCTGGGGGCGTCAGGGCGCACTCCACTCGTGGGGTGGCAGCCTCTGCCGCTCTGCTGGGTGGGGCCTCGGTGGAGGACATCTGTGCTGCAGCTTCGTGGTCCTCCCCGGGTCCCTTCGTAAGGTTTTACCTCATGGACATGACCGGGGGTTCTGTCTCCCAGGCGGTTCTGAGGTCTGTGGCCTCTCCTGCTTCCCATCCTTGGTGGGGTAGCAGGAGTGTGTGGGTGTGGGCCACAATGTGTTGTGTCACACGTGGTTCCGCCTGTGCTGTGTGTTCAAGAGGTTCTAGTTCCCTCTTGCTCGCACTCGGGTGGAGTTGACTGCGCCCCCTCTTCATTAGGAAGGATGGGGTGACGGGACTCCCCTCCCCCCTGATGTGGGCTTACGGGTCCTCAGGGGGTGCATTTGTCGGGCCTCGCGTCCGCTCTACCCCATATCTCGGTATGGCTTAAGAGCGGGACGCGATGCCAGTACGAATATATAACGACAGGTTATGTATATAACCTAGTTATATGAGTACTGGCTAAGCGTCCCGCTCTTAGCGTGCCCCGAGTTTCCTTGGGGAAACTTTTCTTTGGAAACGATTTTTTTCCGAGGAAGAGTGAGTGGTGGCCACGCCTAGTACTATATAGTACGGCAGTAGGGGCGGGGCCTGGCAGGTGCTGGGTGTATTTGATTTTATTCGTTGATGGAGTACACTAGGTACATGAGATGAGGTATATCTCGGTATGGCTTAAGAGCGGGACGCTTAGCCAGTACTCATATAACTAGGTTATATACATAACCTGTCGTTTTCGTGTCTTTTCCCTGGAATTGCTCAGAAGCGGCCGGACTATGTTCATATTCAAAACGGTATAAAATGGAAATGTACGGATGAAAAAATAATCAGTTTTTTGCACGTTGACCAGAAGCAGCTCAATGAGACTCGAGGCCGTTATTAGACCCATAGCGATACTATAAAATATAGGTTTAGTTCTACAAACTACAACTACGTTTACATGGGGTTAATGGGCGGCACGGAAGTGGTCACTTCCCGGAAGGGGCGTGGCACTCAATGTGTTAAGGATTGGGCAAAAACAGGGCCATTTTTGTTTTGTTTTTGACGATTGCATACCTTTTTTGCAAAGCTTTATGATGTATATTTAATAATGTTAGTTATTAAAGCAAGGTACTTTAAGTCAATTTAGGTTAACCTGTTAAGCCCTCACCCTATTTTCTGAAAATACGCCTACAAATACATACCTAAGTAAATGGAAGATCACTCCACTTCTACAAGGATTATTTGCATGTTCTTGCTATCTAGGGACATCTATGGATCTCATGGAATGTATTCCCAGTGTCAGAAATATTGTATCTGTTACTAGGCTTGAGTAAATTGTGATGAAACAAAGAAGAATATAAATTATGATTTTTCTTTGCATCTTTGACAGTGAATAACACCATGCTAAAAATGACTAGACATGGAAAAACTGCCAATGAGTTCGCTCAGCACCTTCTTGAGATCATGTGTACAGAAAATGAATAAAGGGAAGATGATTAAACATAATGTTTTGTAGATACAGTACTGAATTCTGCCATCTGGACACATGCAATTTGAAATATTATTATAGATTAAGTTAAGGGGTTAAGTAAAAGTCATGTTATCGATATATTTTCTTTTGTATTTTTCCATATTTGGCATTGAGGTAATCCAAAAGTAACTGAATGTAACCAGATTACATTAATTTCATATTGTTACTGTATACATTTTTCAACAGGCAACTTGTAACCGTCACGGAACACACACAAAGTAACCCTCCCAACCCTGCTCAAAGATGTGTGGTCCCCCAGGTGGTCTGCAGCATAAGGGCAGGGACGCGAGAAGTCTGCGGGGAGTGGGGGTGCTGAGATATCTATCGTTTTTGATAATTTTTGTTTTTTTTATATAATTTCTTTTTTATATAAAATATATATATATTATATAATTATACTTGTAGTTGTATTGTCTGCGAGACATCGCCACCACGCAACACGTCAAAATGCTCGCTATCTGCAAACAGCTCCTCTGTCTGTCACGTCATAACCAACACTCTCGTTCACTAGAGGATACTATGATGAATTGAAAATGGGGGACGGACGGTCCCTGATGTAAACAAGACGAAAGTCTTTCTCTGGTCTGCATCCCCTTAACAATTGTATGTATTGAGCTGTACTGTACTGTACCCATTCTGCAATCTGTTAATAAACTTTTCAATCAAACTTTTCAATCAAAACCGCTGCCCAACTCCGCGTTCTGATGCACACATCACAGCCCAGCTTACCCCACCTGGCTGTTGCGCCCGCCCTCTGAGTCTGCAATTCGTTCCCCGCATACATGATCGCCGATTCGCCCACATGCAAAAGGTGTTCGATCACCCTCCCGGGGGCTCGGATAGTTCTGCTGGCTTGTTCATATAATTCCTTTACTGCGAATTCAGCGTCCCAAAAGTTAACTATCCCAGGCAGGGCGCAGCCGCTGTGTCTATTTTCTTTACCAACGGATTTCCAGTTCCGCGTTGACGCTTCCAGGCCGCGTCTATTCGAATCCCAACCGGTTCATGCGTCGGCTACACGCTGATAATAACACTGCATTATCGAGACAGCGCCCCTATGACGATCTGAATGAATTCCAAGAGTAGGGTACATGTGGACCCACAGAGGTTATGCTGCCTTACACCAGCCCCAACTCCAGACCTTATGGAGCCCACAGAGGCTCTGCTGCCGTACACCAGCCCCAACTCCAGACCTTATATGGAGCCCACAGAGGTTCTGCTGTCGTACACCAGCCCCAACTCCAGACCTTATGGAGCCCACAGAGGCTCTGCTGCCGTACACCAGACCTCATGGAGCCCACAGAGGTTCTACTGCCGTACACCAGCCCCAACTCCAGCCCGTATGGAGCCCACAAAGGCTCTGCTGCCGTACACCAGACCCAACTCCAGCCCGTATGGAGCCCACAGAGGTTATGCTGCCGTACACAAGCCCCAACTCCAGACCTTATGGAGCCCACAGAGGTTCTGCTGTCGTACACGAGCCCCAACTCCTTATGGAGCCCACATAGGTCACATGATCGCCGAAGGAGGGACACAAGGTCACGTGATCGCCGAAGGAGGGACGAGAGGTCACGTGATCGCTGAAGGAGAGACAAGAGGTTTGAGGAAGTGGAAACTGTGAACACCCCACAACAGCAACTACAAACATCAAAGATGACTGTGACGTCTGCCCTGCTAATACCACAGACACCACAGAGATCTGAACTACCATGAAACAAACCTCAGGAGGGGAGAGGAAGGAAGAGGAGGAAGGGAGGAGAGGAAGGGAGGCGGAGGGGGGGAGAGGAGAACATAGGGTGATTTCATTGTTGTATTACCCATAATCCCGCTTCTCTAATGACCCTGCTCCTCTCCGAATTATATTTGTATCATTTTCACAAAATGTCAATGGTTTCCATGACTGCCTTCTTGACGTTTGATATTTCCACCAAACCCTCGTCTTCCAGGCCTCTTGTTTCACCGGCCGCTCTAACCCAATTTCCACTGTTTTTTAAACGGCTCCTAATTAGATTTAGATCAATGTGGAGAAGAGCAAGCGATGCCACAATGTCGTTTCTGTGACAGTCCTAATTATGTTTGATCTGATACGGGTGGAGGAACTATGCAAATGGCCCTGAATGTCTGCTCAGTTTCAGACTTTTCCAGTAAAGTTTTAATGAGAGACAGAAAAGTTAGAGAGAGAGGCGGTACAGGTACCTACACCATTAGCTCAACAGTCATTCAGTCTTAGGGCTTGCGTCCATTCAGCACAGTTCTCTGGGCGCAAGCGTCTTTTTTCAATTGTTCCCAATGAGGAGAGAGCGTACGCCTATAGGAAATGCGCTGTGGTCGGCTTCTTTTTTCAGTGCGTTTCAGCTTTTTTGTGCGGCCACACCTTGCGTTTAAAGTTGAAAACTTCTGAACTTTTCAGAGTGATGAGCTGAGCGCCTTTTCAGACAATCAATCACAGCCATAGACGCCTACATAATGGAGCATTGGAAGCAGGTGCTCCACCAGTATTGAACTTGGGGGAGCAAACGTGTCCCTTTGCTCCCTCACTTTTGATATGCCCCCCCCCCCCAATATATAAATCTTATCTAACCATAACTACGTAATTTCAATCAAATTAATAATACGCAATGACACTTAATAGCACGTTTTTAAGTTTCCAAAGATTGCGACACCCCTCTGCCCATTATGGTTTGATCCAGTCCCTCCCACCCCCCAGCAGACAGAGTGGAGCCCGGCACACACTCTGCACAGCGCTGCAGCCTCCAGGTGAATAAGGTGGTGGCCAGGCAGCGTGAACACTTTAGGCACAACAGCAGGCTTTTCCACTAGTAAGTTGTTCAAACAACCTATTATGTTAGACATGTCTTTACTATTGAGTGGTAAAACGTCTACCATGCAATACAATAAAAGTGTTTCACGGTCCGAAATGCCATCTGGTCATACCGTAAAATAAATCCTCTAATAAATAATAATAATATAACTTTGGCGTTAGCCGCTAGCTAACGTTGTCATATTATCTAGATAATGGTGTCAGCTGGATGACATGACTTTGTTTGCAAAATACATTCGCTATCTATATGGCAGACGAGCAGGGCCGGATTAACGACGGCCGCGGCCCGTGGGCCTCTAGTGACGAGGGGCCTAAATTTACTTTTTTTTTTTTACTTTCTTTTTTGAGATCGATGTCATGACTGTGCATTGCAGACTCAGGGAGGAGGCAGAGAAGGAGAGAAAGAGACACAAGAGTTACAGGTAATGGAAATATATCTTTTTTCTCTTTCTTATTAAAAACTTGGCCTATTTGAAAGGAGATTGATTTAATAAAAATAAATGAGCGAAAAATCAATATACAGTATATATATATATTATTATTATAGTAATTGGCTATCATACTGCAATATAAACTGAGTTTTATTGTGAAAAGAGCAGCTTTATTGGTCAAGATTGAAGGCTCTATATTGCAGGAAATTGCACGTACAGGTTCATTAAATAAAAAATTTATTAAAAGGAAAAAAATAAATTGCACCCCCACTTTCAACTATAACTAGGCGGCCATGATCACAGCCAATCATATTTAGCGTGGGGCTCGTGACACATTTAGTAATTTAGTAACCTGATACCGGAACCTGACTTCAATGACACCCGACTTCAATAATGGGACAACAATTGATTGTGGCTGTCTCCGTCCACCCGGAGCTGTATGATATGTCTGACCGCAACTACCATAATAAAGACAGGAAAGCCCGTTTGTGGGACCAGATCGGCAGGAGCCTGAATGTTGCTGGTGAGTTATATATTTGTTTATATCATCCACTGTACGAAACGATATCTGAGGTCGTTAGCATTGTTACCGTTGGTCCTAATAATAATAAAAATTATTCATTAATTTTGTATAGTGCTTTTCAAAGACCCAAAGTCGCTGACAATAGGCAAAAAAAGAAACAAAGAAAACAAAGAAACAGAACCATGGGGAAACTGAGGACAATAAGAATACACAGGAAACATAAAACCAGGAGTAACGGATAACAAATACGGGAGTGAGTAGGGGAGACAGTCGGGAGGAGAGTAAGGGAAAACCAAGGGGGTTGGGGAGGGGGGGCAGGAGAGGAGAGAACGTGGGGCAGGGGGAAATGGTGGCGAGTTGGAGGAGGGTGGTTATGGGTAAGGAAGGTTGAATGCTTGGGAGAACAGGTAGGTTTTGAGTCTGGATTTGAAGGTGGAGAGTGAGGGAGAGTCTCTGATGCTCCTAATGCTGTTAGTTACCGTTAGCTAGCGATGTCAATCTGATATCTTTTACATAATGTCATTATATAATAATAATTGTCACTGCTATCTGATTATAGGTGAACATTGCCAGTCAAAATGGAAATACCTGAGGGACAAATATAGAAAGGCTGAGAAAGAGAAGAAGAGTGGAGCAGAAGGTGGAGAAAGAAAGAGGTGGATGTTTTTGAGCATCCTGAGTTTTTTAGAACCGTATATCCAGGACAGGGAGACCAGCACACATTTCAGGGAGGAGATGGAGAGACAGCAGACTGTGGACTCCTTGCTTGGCTCCATGCCAATAATTGACTTTAGGGCCTGATCACTTCAGTGCAAGCAGGGAGTAGGAGATGAAGGTTGTTCAATATTCAAATGAGCCAAACAGTGAAGCTGTAGGAATTCAGATCGAGTCAATTTGTATACAAATATAGAACATAGTTTATTTCTGTTTCCATGGCCACAGAAAAAGTTATCAGTTCATCATCAGAGACACACCAGCGTCTGACCAGAAAGTGACAAAGAGGTCTTGATCAGACATACATTAAATACATATTTTATATGACGTACATAAGATACCAGATTATGATAAATATGAGAAGAATCATAACAAATAATGGTTCTATGGCTTTTATGTCTTCACACACAAACTGGAGTCCAGGCCAAATGTCATATCTCCTCAACCTTGGCTGTTGTTTATAAGAACGCCGTCAGACTGTCACCTAGTGTCTTTGCCTAGTATACTAGTTGATCATATTAACTAGTCAAAAGCTGTACAGAGATTTAACACAGATGGACATAGATAACATTTCCAGTCACAAGGTTTTTATTGTTAAACATTCTCAAAATGTGTGTGAGATACCACTGATGTAATCAGGTTTGTTTACATAATGGCAAACTATCTTGACTTACTTGACTTAATCCTCTTTACCCCGTTGGGGGGCATAGGGCGTCCACCAGAGCTCTCCATCTCACTCTCTTCTGGGCCAGGGCCTTTGCTTCTTGCCAGCTCACTCCGATGTTCTTTAGGTCTTGTGTGGAACGTCTCCAGGTGTTTCTCGGCCTACCGGCTTTCCTCTTCCCCTGCGGGTTGTAGTCCAAGGCTTGTCTAGTGATGTTGTTTGAGTCCTTCCTAAGGGTATGCCCTATCCAGTTCCACTTTCTCCTTTTTTTATTTTTTTTATTGATCTTTTTCCCCCTCCTTTTTCCTCAGATTTTCTCCCATCCCAATGTTAGTCGTTATGCCAATTCCCAATCCCCTTCCTGGTCGCTGCACACTTACCCCCCACAGTCGGTCTGGGAGAGTGGAGGCTATCACGTGCTTCCTCCGACACACGTCTAGCCAATCAACCGCTTCTTTTCACCTGGCAGCGCGGGCTCTCACTGAGAGGGTGTAACGTGTGGAAGGATCACACTACCCCCCTTAGATCCTATCCGCGCTGAGCAGGCGCCCCGACCGAACTGTAGGAGTCGCTGTTTACAACGACCCGGACCCACCCCGCCAGCTTTCCCACCCTCTAATACAGCCAATTGTATTAGTGTGAACAGCCAGCCAAGCTGGTGACAACGGCGGAGCTGTGAGCTGGATTCGAACAGGCGAATCCAGCCGCTCCGGTGTTGCTGACGAACGCAATCTCCGCTACGCCACCTGACCGCCACTTTCTCCTTTTGATGGTGGTAGCTATGCTGACCTGGTTGGTTATCCTCCACAGCTCTTCATTTGTGGTTTTGATGGGCCACCACAGCTTGAGGATTTTTATTTTATTTTTTATTTATCCTTTATTTATCCAGGAATGTCCCATTGAGATACAAGATCTCTTCTTCCAGGGAGTCCTGACCAACACGGCACACAACAAGTTTCAACATAAAACAGGGCATTAAACAAAAAACATACAATTCAAATATAAATACAGAAGGCCATTTGTGCAGTGGCAAGGAGCATAATCAGATCAGCTATAGCATCAGGTAAAACAGTTACATGTTTCATAAAGGGCTAATCGTAGCATACCTTTAAAAGCATTCACAGTAGGAAGTGCCTCTAAACAAAGTTTTACTTGCAGCGTATTCCATAAAAAGGGAGCATAGTGGGAGAATGCAGCTTTACCAAGCTCTGACTGCATCAAAGGAACATTTAAAAGCATCCCATTTGCTGCTTGTCTGGTATTAAAAAAGCAAGTATAAAAGGACAGAAGTCTGGAGATATATAAGGGCAGCTTACCTAGCAATGACTTAAAGGGGAGATGAAGCATAGCGATATAAACATAGTCATAGCATCAAATTAGTAATGGTTTGGTCTGGCTCCTGGTTTACACTGCTGGTTAGCTGCCTAGTAAACATGGAGTGTCTTGAAGGTCAGTCAGTAAATGCAACGTTGCCTACCAAACAACGGGACAGCGTTGGTTCTTTTTGTATTGCTCCTGGCTGTTCAAACTAATTTTACCGTGTGAAAGAGAGAGGAAAGTTGGTTCATTTCCACAAACTACCAGTGAAAAAAACAGTGTTGTTGGCACGTTGGCTGGCTGCACTCAAGCGGCGCGATCAGCCTGTTGGACAGGGAATGAAGATCTGCAGCGAACACTTCATTGCCTCGGATTATGTTGTTGGGGGTGGGAGGTTTGTCCCGAAGACCACTAATCAGCTGAAGCCCGATGCGGTTCCCTCGGTCTTCGACAGACAGACCGGCGCAGGCAGTTGAACCAGCGTCGCGGAGCATTTAGCTACCTGGCTACCTAGCTCCAGTTCAACGAGCGTCACGGAGCACCTGGTTACCTAGCTCCAGTTGAACCAGCGTCGCGGAGCATTTAGCTACCTGGCTACCTAGCTCCAGTTGAACCAGCGTCGCGGAGCATTTAGCTACCTGGCTACCTAGCTCCAGTTGAACCAGCGTCGCGGAGCATTTAGCCTGCTGGCTACCTAGCTACGGTTCAACCAGCGTCGCGGAGCATTTAGCCTGCTGGCTACCTAGCTACGGTTCAACCAGCGTCGCGGAGCATTTAGCCTGCTGGCTACCTAGCTACGGTTCAACTAGCGTCAGGGAGCATTTAGCCTGCTGGTTCAGCTAACTAGCTACATGCAGCATTTAGCGAGCTGGGTTAGCCGGCTAGTTGGCTTTGAATCCCGGCTAGGTAGCCAGCAGGATAAATGCTCCGTGACGCTGGTTGAACTGTAGCTAGGTAGCCAGCAGGCTAAATGCTCCGCGACGCTGGTTGAACTGTAGCTAGGTAGCCAGCAGGCTAAATGCTCCGCGACGCTGGTTGAACTGTAGCTAGGTAGCCAGCAGGCTAAATGCTCTGCGACGCTGGTTCAACTGCCTGGGCCGGTCTGTCTGTCAAAGACCGAGGGAACCGCATCGGGCTTCAGCTGATTAGTGGTCTTCTGGACAAACCTCCCACCCCCAACAACATAATCCGAGGCAATGAAGTGTTCGCTGCAGATCTTCATTCCCTGTCCAACGTTTTTTTCACTGGTAGTTTGTGGAAATGAACCAAATTTCCTCTCTCTTTCACACGGTAAAATTTGTTTGAACAGCCGGGAGCAATACAAAGAGAACCACGCGGTCCCGTTGTTTGGTAGGCAACGTTGCATTTACTGACTGACCTTCAAGACACTCCATGTTTACTAGGCAGCTAACCAGCAGTGTAAACCAGGAGCCAGACCAAACCAACACCGTGACGTCACCATCTAAAATGGCGCCGCCTATGGCGAAAACAGAGAAATTATATTAGATTTTTCAGACAAATAAGCAGGATTTCACATTTGATTATAGGACCCTGTCTTACACAAGGTACACAACAAACAAACTAGGATCACATTGTTCAATGCTTCATCTCCCCTTTAAGGATAAAAATCAACATGTGTGATTGTCTTCTTTGGTACAGAGAGGACCATCCTAAGGACTGATACAAAGTGCAGTGGTGGGTGCGAGAGCCTGCACCCGTTACAAAACGTATGGCAGTATGGTACGCAGAATCCAGCTTTTTATGCAGGGAGGAAGGAGCATGCATATAGATCACATCGCCACATCTTTTCATCATTCCATATGCCCAGATATTTATAGGATGCTACTTTGTCAAGGCATGTCCCTTCCAGTGTCAGAATCGGAGGATGTAGCGCAGGCATTTGTTGACAAACACCTGGATCTTGCTTGTGAGGCCCTCGGTAGTCTTCCACGTCTCAGAGCCGTATAGCAAACTATCTGATATATAGCTTTGGCATTTCGTGGAAAACTGGAAAAAGTGGAAACTTAATTTAATTAGTCTAGTAATTTATCTCCAAACTGAAATATTCTGTCACCCAGGCGACCCAAGGCTGGAGCAGTGAGGAGGAGGAGGGAACACAGCTGATCCCAGTCAGCCGCTGTGGTCCTGGTCCTGCCACAACCCTGCCCCGCTCTGCACCACCAGCGGAGATGGAGATAGCTGCTCCACCTGCTGCACAAAGGGAGGTCAATGGCCTCCCTGGCCCCTCCATCGTCCGTCGGGGACAGAACCGCAGGGCTCCACCTCCACCTCCACCACCACCCGCGTCCCTGACTACCCAGCAGGAACTACTGGGGATAATCGGGAAAGTCCCAGTTCCAGACAATGGGGATGAACATTTTTTATTGAGCCTCCTACCAGCTTTCGGTAGATTAGATGACCGCAAAAATTCCCTTGTTCGAATGAAGTTCCAGCAGTTTTTGCATGAGGTAGAGTTTTCAGATTAGTTTTAGGTTTACTTATTGTAATCAGTTCAATTGTTTTTAGGTCCTCAGATGATCCCATTCTGCCATGGCACCTGTCCTGCTGCTGAGAAATACCCAGTAAAGGTTTCCCTGACAGTAATGGCCTCTCTGGTGGCGTTGTTGCTTCCCATCCTTTTGAGGGCCTGGGCACCAAGGAGTGGCTCTGCTGGCACCTCCAGGCACTGGCACAGATCCATCGTCCCACCTGATTGATTGATTGATTGATTGAAAACATTATTAACAGATTGCAGAATGGGTACAATACAGTACGGCTCAATACAAACAACTGTTAACTCATTCAACGCCAGTCATGAGTATAGTTGGGTTAACAAGCCAACCGTTCAGCGCCAATCACGAGTCTAGTCGGGTTTTAATCGTTATTTCTTTTATTAGCGATATCCATTAATTTTCATCCATCCAACATGATGCTATCGTTGTGGGTCTGAGCTCGCAAAAGTGCAAATACCGCCGCCTATCGTCTCCCGGATGGTATTGCACATCATTGGATTGGATTGGCTGGGACTGTGCATCAAAAAAATAAGTCTGGTCCGGGTTTTGCTTCTCGGGCATGTACCACATTGCCTGGGGGGACTGGGAGCAGCGTGGATTATGTGTTTTGGACTATAACGTTGGATCAATGGATGCGATCGATATTTGGAATGACGATCAGGAATTGGATTAATCTTTTTGCAGAACATAGGTAAGGTAAGGACTTATTGGGTTAATCAGATGTTTTTTTTCATAGTGATCACGACGTCTCATCATGAAGTTGTGGAGCATACATGTTGCTTTCACAACTTTCTCCGCAACCTCTGGAGACACACACAGCACCCTCCTATACAGCCTCCACTGAGCCGCCATGATGCCGAAAGAGCACTCAGATTGCAGAATGGGTACAATACAGTACGGCTCAATACACACAATTGTTAACACATTCCCGGCCATTGGGGGCCGTCTAATCTCACGCTATACGGCCAGCATTTCAAAACAAACTTGCATTGTGCGTGAGGCTGTTTGTAGAGCCAAATCTATACTTTATAGTATTGCCATCTGTCCATTCTCATTGTCAATTGAGACCATAAAGCGTCCCTTCAAAATGGCTTAAAGAAATAATTTTTTCATCAATACGTTCCCATTTTATAGCGTCTTGAATATAAGCGTTATATGGGATTTGGTCTAGCATATTTCCTGGAAGGCGAGATACAGGGGGCTAAGCTAATAACATTACATCGAACGGCGTTTCGGGACGTCGTTTCTGATTATTGATGACCAATAACGCCGTTAGCCTCAGTAGCCACATTCGCTGATCGGCTGGTTGAGTATGATAACAAGACCTGATCAGCATGTAATTTACGTGAAAAAGATCTTACTGTGGGCCGGTTGGATCCCCGAAAGGATTTCCCAGTTATCGATCGCCATCTGGTAGATCGATATGTCCATTGGCTGATGATATATTATTCCTTTACTGCATAGTGAATTCGGCGTTGCAAAAGGTATTCCAAGCTACAGGCTACACGTATAGATTCCAGCGAACAGGAAACTCCATTCAAAGTCAAAAAGAATTATGCACAGGTGGCGCAGTGGGCAAGGCGCTCGCCACCAACGCAGGAGATGCTGGGTTCGAGCCCAGCTCTCGGTGTTGCTACCAGCTTGGCTGGTCGTTCATACTAATACAATTGGCAGTATTAGGGGGTGGGAAGCTGGTGGGTGGGAAGCTGGTGGGTGGGGATCGGACGTTGTGGACAGCGACTCCTACAGGTCAGTTGGTGCGCCTGCACAGTAGAATCAGGAAGCGACGAGGGCGGCGTGTCCCTCCCACGCAGACCCTCGCCGCTGAGAGATTGCGCTCTGCGGGTGAAAAGATGTGACGGCTGCCTCCTCGAGTACCGGAGGGGACATGTGATGCAAGGCTTCGTCCACATTGCAGCCGGCTTGTGGGAGGCATGGCCTAACAACGTTCGAGACAGGGGAGGGGTAGAATTGGATAAAATACGAAATTGGGGACGGGAGACAAATAAAAAAATGGGGAGAAAAAGTAGATACAAAAAAAAATTCACCGTTCTGCCACAGGGAACACTGCATTATCGAGACAGCGCCCCTACGAGGATCTGGCCGGTAATGCACTTTTCAGAATTCCAAGAGTAGGGTAAATCTGCAGTGCCGCTCTGTGACATTGAGTAGGTTATTATAATGGAATAAAAGCCAAAACAACCTTGCCGGCCCTCTACCGTTGGATCCGAAACACGGACATGTCCGTGGTTGGCCGGGAACCAGTTAAGGGGATGCAGACCAGAGAAAGACGTTTGTCTTGTTTACATCAGGGTCCCCCATTTTCAATTCATTGTGACATTTATGACATACACAACATACATGACATCATGACATTTATGGCATAGGGACATACATGACATACAGGTATATAGTACCTGTAGTTAAAGACCCTCTTCTCTCCCTCTGTTCGCCCTGCATAGGGCCTCATCATGTGCCTTTGCAGAGGGAAGGCCTCATCTGCCACAAAGACATGGGGGACGGGGCCCAGGTCCTCTGCGCCTGGGAGAGGGGTGTCTTCTGGCAGGTCCAATGTACCTTGGCGTAGGGCCCTGCCGAATGCGGAGGCAGACAGCGTTCCCCCATCGCTGTTTCTCCCATATGCTCCCACATCGACCATGCGGAAGCGGTAGTGGGCATCCACTATGGCGAGGAGTACGATGGAGAAGGTTCCCTTATACCGCTGCAAGGTGGGGCTTGGATTATGACATGCTTCCCATCAACTGCACCTATAAAACACACCATAAAAAAATCACAATTATGCCACAACAATGTAGGGCGAGGGGATTAGGATTATACAGTAGTAGTGTGATTTGTTTGTATTTGTTGAGATCAGTTTGACACTGATCTCTCCACACACCTCACTGTTTACTCATTTTACTCTGTATTGTATATTGTATATTGAATATTCCTCTTTACTTACTTACTTTTTTTTTTTTACTGTATGAAGCACACTCAGGGGCTCATACAGAAACAAGCATTTCATCTTAAAGTACCTGTATTTTATTGTGATAAATAATAAACAAACTTGAAACTTGTATGTGTGTGACGAATAAACCTCTTGAATCTATTTTTGTACCTGCATTTGAAGTAACAATTTATGTTCATATGGTCAATAGAATTGATATTATCGTGTATTTTTGATTAATGGGTTATTCAACATTATTATAGCATTATTCAGAATGGCTAAGCTGAGAACAGACAACAGTTGGATTGACCTTTGTAACCAACTGAAGTGATCACACACCCACTCTGTCTCGCATAAACCCCCCCTAGGAACCAGTTTCGCCTGATTAACGAGAGACACACACTAGATTCATGTGACACCCAATTATACACACACACACACACTCTGTTCCATGCGTCCTCCCAGAGACCAATGTCTGAACCAACACAGGACAAACAGGTTTTTAGAGCAATCTGATCAAACACACCCCATGACCAATTGATAGACGACCCACACACTTTCAGCCATCAGAAACCCACCCATCCAGTTGGCCAGTAGTGGTAGCCAATTACAGAACAGTATTAGATTTGGGTTGAGCACATAATATATAAGGCAGTCATATTGAACTGAGAGACACACTCGACAGAACCAAGCTGTCTGTGTCAGGATGGACCACTGTTGCTGTGTAACCTATGCTTGTATGCTGAATTAAATCACCTTCCTCAACTGAGCCATTGCCTCTGAAAACCATCTCCAGTCGGAATTCTTCTTGAAACCAGCGCTCACCCTCATCAAATGATACTTGACATTCTATTTAGTTTTTAAATGGAAAATAAAAAAGTTAATGAGTAACTTATTGATTTGTAAATGTATTGACATTATTCCAAATTAAGGGGATGGTGTAGTGTTTTGATTGATTAACCATCTTGCTCTTACCGGAGTCTCAAGGCGAGCACAGAAAGAAGCTTCTATCCCCAGGCCATCAGGTTTATCAACGAACAATAAACACTATGCAACAACCATCAAATGCACACAGCACACACATCCACACGCACACACTCACTTTAAACAAACACACTGCAGCACCCACTCTCCACACTTTAGATCACCTAAACACACTTTATATGTATTGGTAAAGGATTTGCACTACAACTCGTACACCTTACTGTAAATTGTACCTAAATTGTACCTCATCCCATTTCTGCTTTGCACTATATAGTATTGTATATTAGTATATTGCATAGTATATTGTATGGTAACTCAGTTACTTCTAGTCTGCATCGAACATTGTACATATGTCTATACTGAACACTGGGACCTCTATTTTTACTTCTTTTTACATGCTACTTTATTTTATTTCATACTTATCTTGTCTAGCACAGTCTCTGGAGTGTAACAGTAAGAAGCATTTTGTATAAAAGTATTCTGTACTTCTGTATGACAACTATTAAAGAAACTTGAAACAAAAGTGTGTGGGTCTATTCTTTTTGTCAATATACTATCCACTGAACTGTTCTGTGTACGACCTCAATCTTTAGAAAATTGTACTAGCATCTTTAATATTGCAGGTTGTGAATCACAAGGTAAAGTGTTTTTGATACAAATGTGCTGCATTCATCACGGATTGTGTGTGTATGGAGGTTTATCGAATAATTTCCCCGACAGGACGTCATGCATCGGTGTGATGCGAACGTTAGAAAGTGTTTTTTGTCCATTTTCGTCGAGATGTACTCCGTGGATGACATGCTAACATCACGTTACTGTTTACACAATGTCTTGTGGTCTGTAACTTGGCAACAAAAAGAGCTGCTATTGGTCGAGCACAAGATACATGACCAAATTCGCACCAATTACGTAAAATAAAACTCTGTGGTGACAAAGTATCCGTTAGCGAGGAAAGATCTAGTCCCGACTTTAAAATTATGATTGCAAGGGGAGGCTACGTGGCGTAGTGGGTAAGGCGCTCTCCACGAATGACGGAGACGCTGGGCTTGCCTGTTCGAGCCCAGCGCTCCACATTGCTTTCAGTTTAGCTGGTCGTTCATACTAATACACATTGGCCGTATTAGGGGGTGGGAAACTGATGGGTGGGGATCGGGCGTTGTGGACAGCGACTCCTACAGGTCGGTTGGTGCGCCTGCGCAGTAGAATCAGGAAGTGTCGGGGGCAGCGTGAGCCTCCCACGCGTTACTCCTCGCCACTGAGAGATCGAGCTGCGCAGGTGAAAAGATGCGACTGCTGTTACCTCCGGAGGGGACTTGTGCTATGTATGACTTAGTCCACATTGCAGCCGGCTTGTGGGAGGCAAGAAACAGCGTTCGTGACAGGGGAGGGTTGAATTGGATGATACGAAATTAGGATGGGAGAAAATATAGAAAATGGGAGAAAAAGTGGATAAATTTTTTTTTATGATTGCACAAAACGGGCAGGATTGTAAATGGAGAACTTTTTATTCCTAAATCTACACCAATAGATCTTTAGTTTAGTAATAGAAGTTGTAGTTATATGTTTGTCTGCATCTTCCCCTGCTGTGTCTTGTTGTAATAAACCCAGGTGTTTCCCATATCTAATCCATCCCATGTGTATTCATTCCCTCTGTTCAGTTCTTGTGGTGTCCTTGTTATTGTAAGCCTATGCCAGTCTATGCTTCTCGTTCCAGTCTCTACGCGATCCAGTTAATATATTACCTGCCTGTTTCTGTTCTATTTCTTAGTTGTCAGCTTGGCTGTCAGGGTTTTTCCTAACTGTGCCGCTATTGACAATTTAGTTGTCTCTAAGCCGCAATCATTGTTTTGTGGGGAGCTGCTAAACCCAATATCCCATGCTCCTCCCTTGCAGCAGCAGAACTTGAAAGGCACCTTGAAGTTGTACAATCCAGCCTCAGCATTCTAACATATGCCCGGACTTTTTCAGTGAGGTTTTATTAGGAGACAGAAGAGTAACAGAGATAGAGAGAAAGAGAGAGAGAGGGGAATAGGTACCTACTCCTATTAGCTCAATTACCAGTTTTGTCCGCCTTACACTGGCTTCCTATTCAAGCCCGATCTGACTTCAAAGTGCTACTCCTCAACTACACAATTTTAAATGGGCTCACACCGCTCTATCTATCCGATCTCATTTCTCGATACTCGCCTGCTCGTGCTCTGCACTCACAAAATGCGGGGCTTCTATCGATTCCTAGGGTTAAAAAATAAATCTGCCGGCCACAGAGCCTTTGTCTACCGCGCTCCCTACCTGTGGAACAAATTACCTGCCATCGTCAGGGACGCCTGCTCTGTCGAAGCTTTTAAATCCCTGTTTAAGACCCATCTTTTCTCTCTCTCCTTCAACCTACCCTGATCTCACCTGGTCGGGGACTGACCCTTAGATTAATCTGTCTAGTTTAGTTAGGATGTCTATGTGTAACCTTAATGGTTGAATAGATATAAACAGCGCCACTCTCCGTTAAGGGGAGAGACCCTCATTCATTGTTACACATGTATGTTCTGAGTTCCCAGACCACACAGGGTTTCTAATAAAAGAACAGGCGTACAACAGAGGTTTTTGTATTCCCAAGATTTTACACTTTATTAAATAAAAACACTAAAAAGGGATCATACCCAACTGGACCAATCTAGACCACCATTACTAGTAATTAAAAAGAATATTGCACACAAACTCAGCACTGCACCTCTATAGAGCACACACACAGCACGTCTAATAAATAGGAAACATCACTGCACTGCTGGATAAAATACACAATAAAATAAAGCGGTCAGATGGCAGAGGTAAAAATGGAAACGAATTAAAACTCTAAAAAGGAAATTACTTGACGCACAGATAAGTTAAAAAGAGGAAAAACAGTGGCTGCCCTACACGCAGTGTCGGTCCAGCCTAGAAATACAAACAATTGTTAACACAATGTAATACTGAATGTGCCACACAAACGCATCAATTAACAATTAAAATGTCACGCCCACCTCAAGCTCCCAATTGTCAGCCAGCAACTGTGCTCCCAGACACCAGGATGGTTAGCCACACAAAACACATCTACACAAAAGATAGATAGAATAAATGATAAATGATAAAAGATAAATGGAAGTTGGCACGGGTGAACAGATCTATCAAATTATAGTGTTTTAACCTGCTCATACCTTAAAAACCTGTGGGGCAGCACAACCTCCTCTGCAACTGTAATCACCTGGAGTGTAAATGCCAGCTGACGAGAACAAACGTGAGTTTGGTCAAAGTCTCACGGGACTTCCTTTTCAAGGCTAGCAGTACCTGGCCAGAGAACTCCTGGGTCTTAGTGTACCTCAGGTTACACATGGGAGAACCTTTTTAACCTCCGTCTCTGTCTCAACCGGTCCCATGGAACAGCTTCATACCGCCTTCTGTCTGGCCTGCAGTGCTGAACCTTCTGAGTGGCTTCTCCTGCCCCCCGGGGCATACGGCCCTGAGCTATTGTCTTGTATCTCATCCTGTATCCATACGCTTCTATCTATTACTCAATTTCACAATTTTCTTATATACTATGATTCGACTGTCACCATGTATGCATATGCTCACTACATGTATTTATTGCTCCATCTCCGCCCACTACAGACATGGGAACTTTCTAACCCCCCCCCCCCCCCCCCCCCCCATCTCTCTGAGTGGTTGTCTCGTAGTGCTGACTAAGGTGGTAGATGTCTCGGGGTCTTGGCCAAGATTGCAGTGACTGTTCTACGTGCACCACCGAGGCCATGGATCAGCTTCTTACCGACTTTTGTCCGTGGTCTGTCAACGTGGTTCAGACGTGGAGTTCATTGCTGGGTTAAGTACTTCTATTCTATTCACATATATGCTTACCACTTGTATCTATTGCTATGTCCGCCGATCACTCGAGTGTGTATATTGATCCACGCCACAATATATCTCTGGCGGAGGAATTTCCTCAATGCACCGATTGCCACTTCCGGTTTGGCGTGAGTGTAACTCGCCCGACCATCCACAGGCGACGGTATTGAGGCGTTGCAATATCAGAACAGGGTCCGGCTGCGATCCGGAGGGAGGCTGGATGAATTATGAATGCCATGGCGAAATTTTTTTATATTGATCCCAAACACGTGATACGCCATTGTTGGCGTTCAACGCATGGCGGGCAATAACGATTTATGCCGTTCTTGGCGCACAATGTGTTAAAGGAGCCCTCACTGCGCTCCTAAAGTCTAAGTTTGTATACATGTGAGTGATAAGTGAGTCACCACACAGGCCCCCCCAGAATTCACCATAACCCCCGAAAAGAAAATCAACAGTCAACTTTGTGGGGGGGGGGATTACCCATATGAGCTCTTCTGTTCGAGCACGACCACTGCAACAAGACCTGTAACAACAATTTAATGTATGCCACAAATGGAGAACAGTGCCCAAAGTTACTTTGCTAAAATATTTTGTATTCTTCTGTTAACTCCTCTTGAAGGCATGACTTTGACTATTTACACAGTTTATTTGTGCAGAATGTGTCACCTTTCACACAGGGAGGAACATTGATTGTACATACTGTATAGACGTTTTTCAATGCAATTGCATTGCGGTATGGAACATTATTTCCTCTCAGCTATTGTGTTAACAAAACACTGCAACAGGACATACACATGGGCCCATTTACTGTAGAATGTCTATATTGTCGAGTCTGAAAAGGTCTATAAGCTTCTTAGGTTGCATGTCATCTTTGTATTTGTTGATATATCTTTTTAACCCCTAAAAACAACAAAATAGACTAAATCAAATATTGTATTTCTCTATGGTACATTGTTGTATTATCTCATGACGTTTCTACTTGATTTGATAGCGCCATTGTATTGGAGTGATGGCAGCCATCTCCAAGACTAGCAAAAACTATCTGGATGCACTCCGGGTAAGGGCACACATATATATATTTGGGGGGGTGACCTGTCCCTTTAACATGGGTTTTCAATGTCATTCTGCTCCTCTAACCGTTAGACACCTGTCTAAAATCACCCATTATCTCTGCAATTAAGTGCACTTCAAGGCATTTTCTCACCAGCTGTAAAAATACATAAGAGGAGCTCTTGGGAACAAAATCAAGGTGTGGCTTTAGTCATGCTGGGCAGGCACGTGCACACATAGAGGCCAAGGGGTGCTTGAGCACCTGCCTTTTTGAGCCTCATCAAAAAAGTTTTTTTTTTTTTCTTTTTTACCGTTACGCATATAGACTGCCCTTCCAACTGAAAAATATTAGGTAAAGAGAGAGAGATGCCCCATATTCCATTGCAGTTTGCACGGCCTCCTCAGCGTGCCTCTCCGCGGATCTATATATTTTATGCATAGCGTGGGTGGTGATGATGATGATGATGATGATGATAGAAACCGCTGTGGCGCATACAGTTGAATGCTGGTATTACACTCATTCAGGGACACGAAGAAGTCAAGTCCGATGGGATTTGGGAATCTCAAATACAAATCGGGATTGGAATAAAAAATGCATTTATATTAAACAATACAGAATATACAGCACTTCTTGGGGTCTGTAGGGTAGGCACTTATTCCCTCCCCCCTGAACATTTATGGAGATGTATGGGCCTTTTAAGTCAGTGATAAAAGTGTCTTTCAAGGATAAGTGAGCTCCTGCACTGATTATTATAGTTCAATATTCAATATTTGATCACCAAAACCCCCCAAAAAGCATAAAAAGGGGGCCCCCGCCCGAAAAGGGCCCTTAAAAATCGCGCTACGCGCGCTCGGATAATATATACACACAAGTGTAGTGCCCTTTTCAGCCTTTGAGCACCTGCCCCTCTAAAGTCCTGTGCACGTCCCTGATGCTGGGTGTTTATTCTTGGGAGAGGAAGGCTCTGTGCTCAGAGAGGTGCAGGGGTCAAGGACTGGGGGAGGAATTGTGAAAGCAGGTGTGTGTGTGTGTGTGTGTGTGTGTGTGTGTGTGTGTGTGTGTGTGTGAGTAAGTGAGTGAGTGTCTAAAAACAGCTTCTCCCGTTCTATCCCTCTTTCCCTCCTCCTCTTCTCCTTCAATCTATTTCTCCGATCCATCCCTCTATCTGTTCACCACCTTGCCTCGTAACTCATATCTCTTTGAACAGGTTAGACTGTGAAGAGAGAATGAATGGATTTCCAGCCATCTTGTCTTATTGAATAGGAGAGGAGGAGGAGAGAGGAAGGAGTTGGTTTTATGTAAACAGGTGATTGTGTTAGGGTTGGGGGGGCAGTATTGTGTGCCAGCAGGCTTTTTTCAGTGTGTGCCGAGTGGCGACTTATTTTGGATCCTATAGAATCCTAACCCGCCCCTAATCCTAACCATAACCATAACCTAACCCCCCCTGAACGACTTTTATGCTCGCTTTGAAGCCCTCAACAGCACTCCTGCACAGAAGACTTACACCCCCCCCCCCCCCAGATGACCAGGTGCTGTCCCTGTCCCCAGCCAGTGTGAGACAATCCCTCTCCAGGATCAACGCTTGCAAAGCTGCAGGCCCAGACAACATACCCGGTCGGGTGCTGATATGAATTCCTTGTGTCTTTGAAGTACATTGTTTACAGCTTGTTATTATGTTGAGCTCACTGATGTCTTCACAGACATCTTTAACCTCTTAAGCCCGGAGCCCTATTTTCTGAAAATCCGCCTAAAATACATACCTAAGTAAATGGAATATTGCTCCACTTCTACAAGGTCCATTTGCATATTCTTGGTATCTAGGGACATGTATGGACCTCAGTGAATGTATGCCCAGTGTCAGAAATGTTGTGTCTATTACTAGGCTTGCTTAAATTGTGATGAAACAAAGGAGAATATGAATTATGATTTTTCTTTGCATCTTTGACAGTGAATAACACCATGCAAAAAATTACCAGATGTTGAAAAACTCGTCCAGTACCTTCTTGAGATCACGTGTACAAAAAATCTAAGGAACTGAATAAAGGGAAGATGATTAAACAGGTTTTGTAGATACAGTACTGAATTCTCCCATCCGGACCAATGCAATTTGAAATATTATTATAGAATATAGAATAGCAGGCTTATAAATGACCTTATTATAGCCAATTCGCACATTTATGAATTGTGCCAAAGCTTATCTTTCAAATGCCCAAGTTCAATTTGGATTTAGTATCACCAGGCGTGCATAAGAACAGATAATGAAATCTACTGTATGTACAGTAGGTTTATTATTCTGACCAGAGTGCTGCCATTTTGAAACTAATTTCAAATCTGATTGTTGCTACATGCAAAAAATAGGGAAGAGAAACTAACTGAGCTCCAATATATATCAATAACGTTAAGTTTTGTGATTTATTATCCGGAGTAATAAGAGATATTAAAAAGATTCATACAGAAGTAATTTGCTTGAAGCCCCATAGAGGCCTTTGGGAAGTGTCGTTCTGAAAAATTCCAACGCTCATTGGAAGCTCTCGATGTCTTCTTCAAAATGACGTAAAAGAAACTACAATTCCCATCGGTACATTTTTCAAAATGGCTGACTTTCGCAATCAAAACAGCACAAAGACGAATACTAAAATCGCTCTAATAACACTTTATCATCATCATCAGGTGGCTTCTTCGTTCCGAAGGTTGCCTATCACTCTCCAACCCATTCTGTCCCCACTTCTTACATTTACATTTAGTCATTTAGCTGACGCTTTTATCCAAAGCGACTTAGAAGTTCTGTACGACAAGCCATCAGGAAGGGCACAACTCTATCAGCTGAGCAACAATGTTCATCAAAGTGTTGAGTGCTACAGTGTAGGTTAGTTTATTAGGACAAGTGCATGACAGTACGGTTAGTTAGGGTTAGATTTCTTTTTTTTATAATTTTTTATTTATTTTTAATTCAGATAATCGTTGAAGAAGTGCGTCTTTAGTCGACGGCGAAAGATTGGACGTGATTCGGCTGTCCTAACTGGGGTGGGTAGTTCATTCCACCATTGTGGGGCAAGGACTGAGAATAGGCGACTTCTCTTTGATGACCCTCCCGGAGCTTGGATAGGAGTAGGTCTGAGGTTCTTCTCTCCAACTCCGTGACTCCGCCTCTCACTCCGCTCCAATCACAGATGTCGTCTACCCAGCTTCTTCTTGGTCTTCCACTTCCTCTCTTTCCATCCACTTTCCCTATCACCAACTTCTTGAACATCTCCCCGCTGGATCCTCTCAGAACATGCCCGCACAACTCCATTTTTCTCTTTTTCAACCTCTCCAGCAGCTGTCCTCCTTGCATACCCGCTCTTCTCAGTACCTCCTCATTCTTGATCTTATCCTTCCATGTTATCTTCAGCATCTTCCTCAGCGTCCACATTTCAAAAGAGTCTATAATCTTCTTTGCCTCTTCATTCAGCGTCCATGCTTCTGCTCCGTATGAAAAACATACGTTTCCAAAATCCTGGGCCCTCATTTATCAATGGTGTGTAACCCGTGCGTACGATCATTTCTAAGCAAAGTGTGGGACTTATCAATTTGAACGTGTGCTTGACTTTGTGCGTATATCTACGCACAGCTCAGACCATGCGTACCTGGCGCCCAGCGGTAGAATATGAAGACTACAACGCGGAAATAAGCTTCCATGCATTAGTTTCAACACTGGCGTGTTCTGTATGACCCGTAATTCATTATAGTTAATTGTAAAATAGCGACAGTAGTGTAATTATTGTCAAACCCTAAATAGCATTAATTTCCGAATGAATGCAGCATGGTTCGCATGACTCAGGCCTAATTTTATTTAATTAAATTGTAATGTTATTACTGGGGTATCTGTAATTAAAATATCACTTAAATGCAGGGGATCGGGGCTATCTAATGAAGCCATGACTCCTCTGATCAACCCCAACAGGAGTGCATACACCGGGCACACTTGCGCACAAGAAAGAGTCGCCATGGAGCGTGCAATTAGCTTTTTTTCCAGGCCAAGTCATATTCTTATTTGAACCTAAACTGTATATTTTTATTTAATAGCGTTAGCGTTTTAAGGGAACTCGATTATTTTTAGCATCTTTTCTATTGCCAGTTTGCTTTTACATATATCAATGCTATGTTTCAATTCATTAAATAAAACTCATACTTTTTGCAAGGGTTGACTGACTGCCATAGAAATAATCAACCATCTACATACTGTAACCTTTCAGTGCACGTTTTTATTTACATTGTGACAACAGCCTTGTGAGCTCCCGCACACAGACGTGATGGAATTCAAGTTCAAGTTTTTTTTATTGATCACATAGGCAGGCCAAGGCCAGATTAAGACTTCAGAGGCCCCTGGGCCAGATTCTTGTGGAGGCCCCCCCACACACACATACACGTGCACGCACGCACAGTGGCGTTTTTATGTCACTTTAAAAAATATATAGAATATTTAGAAGTGGTGGGCTCTGAGGGCCAAGCTAAAAGGACTTTGATCACCCCTGCCCACTTTGACAACCTAGGATGGCTTAGAGTAGACGACAGAGTACAGCAACTTGCAATAGGCCTGGTCTACAAGATACACTACACGACCAAGGTACCCATGCACATGTCAAAATACTTCCCAAAGGTCAGTGAATACCACGATCACAACACCAGAGGGAGCTCCACAAATCATGTTAAACCCAGATTTGGCTCAAACAAGGGACTAAACACGTTTCGCAATTATGCCACATCAATGTGGCATAATTTCTGGACTCTTTTCGTATCACAAACAGTACTGTATTTGCAAATCTGGTATGTCATAAATGTATAGATGTAGCAGTACTGTCTATCTGTATGTCATGTATGTCATATATGTTATGATGAATTGAAAATGGGGGACCCTGATGTAAACAAGACGAAAGTCTTTCTCTGGTCTGCATCCCCTTAACAATTATTGAGCTGTACTGTACTGTACCCATTCTGCAATCTGTTAATAAAGTTTTCAATCAATCAATCAAGAAGAGAAAAGAAACACATCATGTTTAGATGGGGGGATGGCGCCATCCTCAGGAAGAAAAAAAACATGCACACACTTTGGAGACAAGAATATAATATTAGAATTGTAAGCTTACTTTTACGTGAATGTCAATTTAAATAATAATTAGGGAAGGGAGGGGGTTGAAATGTGTTTTTGTCCTGTGTTACCTTTTCTCTGTCGCTAGCATCAATAATAATAACCTTAGCATTCTTGTCCTCTCTGCCCGCGGCGCCTGGCTCAGCCTCTTTAACAACGTTGCTGCTACTACTAGTGCTAGCCAGGGGGAGGGGGCTATCCTCCTCCAGGTCCTCCTTAGTCTTACCTGACGGGGTGAAAAAAGTAGAGATAGTTGGTATGCTTTGCCGAAGTAACGCACTCTTTCTGTCCCTTTCCTGTTTAGATTTTAACTTAGCAGCTCCGCTTTCCCACCGTTTAACTTTTTTATCCATGCTTTTTGAGTGTCATATGATCATACAGTACTACTCGAGTCTTAGCCTACTTGATCAACTTGCAAGTGCAATTCTTGCGATCAGTGGTCACCTGACCTGACCTGACAGTGACCCCTGGACCTGGACGTCAGTGTCACGTAGACTCAACGTCTCTTAATCCCTCATTATCAAACAATCAATCATATTTTTATTTGCAATACAAAAAATACAAAAAAAATAGATAGAGAAGAGATGATACTAGTAGTCACTATAGATGCTGTGAAAGTAAACGCTGGATGAGGATCTGATTATATATATTTTTTTTTTCGTATCTCTTTTATTTTTACTAGTGTGTAGTGGAGGCCCCTAGTCGCGTTATTTCTAAACCTAGCCGCATTTCTGGCAAGACGCTCTCTGATTGGCCGACGCCTGTTTCTACACTGGTTAAGCTTAGGCACTCTTTCGAAGTTGGTTAAGGTTAGAGTTTGTCTTAGAGCGTGACAGCAAGTTCTTTCGACGGTTAAGCTTAGGCACTCTTTCGAAGTTGGTTACGGTTAGAGTTTGTCTTAGAGCATGGCGATAAAACGCCAGGTAGTTTGCAGGCTGTTCGACGCGGAAATGGGCAAAGACACAGCTCGTCACTCAATTGGGCAAACATGTCAGTGGCCAATCAGAGAGCGTCAGTCAGTGCCAATCAGAGAGCGTCTGCCAGAAATGCAGCTAGGTTTAGAAATAACGCCCCCTAGTCACTAGAGGGAGCTCGATGATATCCGCTATCAGCACCGGCGGGTCTCTGCTGTCTGTCATGAATAATGATCCCAATCTGCCTTATTCGTGTCGGGGCTGTGTCTAATCTTTTACCAACGGATTTCCAGTTCCACGTTCGCGTTCTGCGCTCTGATTGGCCACTGACGTTTCTTAGGCGACTCTTTCGAAGTTGGTTAAGGTTAGAGTATGGAATCAGGGCTGGTGTTCTATCGCCCTGCTCTAAGACAAACTCTAACCTTAACCAACTTCGAAAGAGTGCCTAAGCTTAACCGGTGAAAGAAAGAGGCGGCACACGATTGGCGCTACCAGAAACGTCAGTGGTCAATCAGAGCGCAGAACACGAACGCGGAACTGGAAATCCGTTGGTAAAAGTATTCAGGCGTCGGGGCTGGGATGTGGAGATGCAAGTTTTGACTTTTTATTGCTGTTTTTACCTCAAACGGAAAACCTCAAACTCTTATGAAGAGGAGAAAAAATACTCAAGATTAGCCACTTGAAGACGGCAGGGTGTGACGTACTGTATATTTTAGTTGATGAAATATTTTTGTTGACTAAATATTTTTGTTGATGAAATATGTTTTCATTTCAGTGTCACAGTATGACATCGATCTCCAAAATAAGAAAAAAATTTAAATAAAATGTGGGGCCTCTAGTGACGAGGGGCCTCCAAATTTGTTTTTAGATAAAAGTAAAAAAAAATATATATATATATATATTTGGGGCCTCTAGTGACGAGTAGGGATGGGTATCGTTAGGATTTTATCGATACTACTACTCTTATCGATACTGCTTAACGGTTAAGTACTTCATCGATACTCTTATCGGTTCTTTTTGATTATTTTGCAAGAAAAAAAAAATTAATTAAGAACAGAATCGACATTGCTTTATTATTCTTTTATATAACTATATAAATATAAATAAATATTATTTCTTCAGCAGCAACTGCAGCAGCAATGTTTTAAATGTGTCTGAATTATAGACTTTTTATAATTAACAACAAATGTAAGATAAAAAAGTTGGAGTCATACAATACTATTTTGATTGACAGTCGATCTGCCAATTACGTCACACCGCTTGCACCCACCTCTTCTTCTTACCACCAATCGGAAGCTCTCGTTCGTTTATTTACTTCCGGATTTTCAGCCATTATTCTACTCGGAGCCAGCTCAGGCTAATAACGTTAGCTCCCCGCCAGCCACATTGACAAGTACCTGTGAGGATTCGCCTGTTCCCTGAACTTTTTCCTGTCTACTCTCCCTCACCAGCCCCCACCCTTGCGATGATTTACTCTCCTCTACTCTTCACCAGCCCCCACCCTTGGACTACCTTCACGCAGCTGTCATAGTTTATGATTAGCGCCCCAGAGGGCTTTATATACCTGGACCTCCCTTCCAGTCCTGGTCGGGTCGTTCTGTATCTGTGTTCTCTGTGTTCATGGAGTTCTGTACGTTACCATCCTGTACGTTACCATCACCTGCCGCGTCTCCGGCGTGAGACGACGTGCCAGCCATCACCACCTGTCGCCGTTTGCCTGGAGTGGGACACCGTCTTCGCTCTCTAATTCTCTACGGGAGGTTTTCCAGTGTTCCCACTCCAGACGTCAAGCCGGCGCGTCATCGCTCCCTATTTTCCACGGGAGGATGGCATCTCTTCGCCCCGGTCCCCTGGGACCCCTGTGTTCTGCGCTGCCCGTCTGCAGCATCCGAGGAGGATCTCCGTGCCAAGCCTGGAGTGGTGTTCCCACTCCAGACGTCAAGACGGCGCGCATCGCTCCCTATTTCCACGAGAGGATGGCGTCTCTTCGCCCCGGTCCCCTGGGACCCCTTTGTTCTGCGCTGCCCGTCTGCAGCACCCGAGGAGGAGGAAGAGAATCTCCGTGCCTGGAGTGGGACACCGCCTTCGCTCTCTAATTCTCTACGGGAGGTTGCCAGTGTTCCCACTCCAGACTTCAAGCCGGCGCGTCATCGCTCCCTATTTCCACGGGAGGATGGCGCCTCTTCCCCCCGGCCTCCGCTGTCGGGCCCCTGTCTCAAGTCAAGTCAAGTCTCCGTGCCCGGCCCCCCCGAGGAGGAGGAAGAGGATCTCCGTGCCTGGAGTGGGACACCGCCTTCGCTCTCTAATTCTCTACGGGAGGTTGCCAGTGTTCCCACTCCAGACGTCAAGCCGGCGCGTCATCGCTCCCTATTTCCACGGGAGGATGGCGCCTCTTCCCCCCGGCCTCCGCTGTCGGGCCCCTGTCTCAAGTCAAGTCAAGTCTCCGTGCCCGACCCCCCCGAGGAGGAGGAAGAGGATCTCCGTGCCTGGAGTGGGACACCGCCTTTGCTCTCTAATCCTCTACAGGAGGTTGCCAGTGTTCCCACTCCAGACGTCAAGCCGGCGCGTCATCGCTCCCTATTTCCACGGGAGGATGGCGCCTCTTCCCCCCGGCCTCCGCTGTCGGGCCCCTGTCTCAAGTCAAGTCAAGTCTCCGTGCCCGGCCCCCCCGAGGAGGAGGAAGAGGATCTCCGTGCCTGGAGTGGGACACCGCCTTCGCTCTCTAATTCTCTACGGGAGGTTGCCAGTGTTCCCACTCCAGACGTCAAGCCGGCGCGTCATCGCTCCCTATTTCCACGGGAGGATGGCGCCTCTTCCCCCCGGCCTCCGCTGTCGGGCCCCTGTCTCAAGTCAAGTCAAGTCTCCGTGCCCGACCCCCCCGAGGAGGAGGAAGAGGATCTCCGTGCCTGGAGTGGGACACCGCCTTTGCTCTCTAATCCTCTACAGGAGGTTGCCAGTGTTCCCACTCCAGACGTCAAGCCGGCGCGTCATCGCTCCCTATTTCCACGGGAGGATGGCGCCTCTTCCCCCCGGCCTCCGCTGTCGGGCCCCTGTCTCCGTACCAGGCCTCCGCCGTCGGGCCCCTGTCCCCGTGACAGGCCTCCGCCGTCGGGCCCCTGTCTCCGTGCCCGGCCCCCGCTGTCGGGCCCCTGTCTCCGTACCAGGCCTCCGCCGTCGGACCCCTGCCTCCGTGCCCGGCCTCCGCTGTCAGGCCCCTGTCTCCGTGCCCGGCCCCCGCCGTCGGGCCCCTGTCCCCTTGCCAGGCCTCCACCGTCGGAACCCTGTCCTCATCCCTGTAAGCAGCCCTGGCCCGTAGCCCTGGCCCTTAGCCTTTGTCCCTGACACTTAGCCCTGTCCCTTAGCCTGTTCGCCTCTTAAAGGCAAAGTGCCGCATTTTCCAGTTTTCCTTGACTCTAGTGTTTTGTGTTCTCCCCTGTTCCCCTATCCAGTGCCCCTGGTCCTGGTCCTTGACATTTAGCCCTGGCCCTGTCCCTTAGCCCTAGTCCATTAGCCTGTTCGCCTCTTAAAGGCACAGAGCCGCATTTTCCTTATTTCCTTGACTCTAGTGTTTTTGTGTTCTCCCCTGTTCCCCTCTCCAGTGCCCCTGGTCCTGGTCCTTGACATTTAGCCCTGGCCCTGTCCCTTAGCCCTAGTCCCTTAGCCTATTCGCCTCTTAAAGGCACAGTGCCGCATTTTCCAGTTTTCCTTGACTCTAGTGTTTTTGTGTTCTCCCATAAAGGGACTGTTCCGCCTTTTGTTCTATAATAAAGATTTGCCCTGTTTTGGCTTACTCTCATACCTGTCTTGTGTTGTGCGATTGGGGTCGTTTACAAACCATAACCAGGGGCGGACCTTCCTACAGGCGATATAGGCGGTCGCCTAGAGCGCCACCCAGAGGGGGGCGCCAAAAAATAAATAAATAAAATATATATATATATTTTTTTTTTATTATTATTTTTTTTTTCTCTGTGCAGTTTTGGCGCCCCCCTCTATATCGGCAACCATTATTTTTACATAAAAAAAATTCTAACATAAGGGAAAATGAGCCAAAAATCTAAAACGGTCGGTCGGTCTGAGCCTCAGCTTTAGGTGTTCACAGTCAGAACATGCTAGAGCGCTGTGCATTGATGGGTATCGGTCAAGTGTTTATAGAATTGAGCGTTGAGGAAAGAAAGACTAACGTTAGAGAACTATGAAGAGGCAAAAGCCATAAAAAAAAAGGGTCGCCAAATGTGCTAGGTCCGCCCCTGACCATAACAGTACCAGCGCTTATACATTACTGGCAAATGTCTTGTGCACTTGTGGCAACGAGCGTTGTCCGCATCGACTTTAGTAAAATAGACCAAGACTTTTGAACGTTTCATTCTGTCCGCCATGATGAGAGCAGAGCTGTCTGTACTCTGTAGCCTACAACAGCACCTGTGTGTGTGTGTGTGTGTGTGAGTGAGTGTGTGTGTGAGCACAGCACAGCCCACTCCTCGCGCAGGCAGAGAGAGACCGAGGGAGGAGAGATATAGAAAACGGCCAACAAGATTAGTTTGCGACGTTTAAATTCCTCAAAAAAAAACTCCATAATTTCTCGAGTACCGATAGCAGTACCGATGACGTCGGAGCTTATAAATACTCCGGTCTTTTCTAATATAGTACCGGTTCCCGTTTAGAACCGGGGTCCGGGGGTCATCCCTAGTGACGAGGGGCAAAAAAAATAAAAAGTAAAAGAAATATATATAAAAATTTGGGCCCTCTAGTGACGAGGGGCCTCCAAAAGGCCTCGAGTGACGAGGGGTCTCCAAAAAAATAAAAGTTAAAAAAATAATAATAATAATTTAGGGCCTCTAGTGACGAGGGGCCTCCAAAAAAAAGAAAAAATTAATTAATTTATTTATTTTTAGGCCCCTCGTCACGGGCCGCGGCCCGGACGGCCCGGTCGTTAATCCGGCCCTGAGGCAGGCTACACATGGCGTAGGCTACATGGCAGTGAGATTCATTGTTCTTGTATGCTCTCGTATTATTGTTATAGTAGGCTATTGTCAAGAAAGGAAGTACATTATTTTCAATTGTGGCTTTAATTCGTAGCCGAGAAGCAGTCTCCTATCAGCTTCTAATCCCGATCCGTCTCAGCCACATGCATAACTGAGACCGGCTATGAAAAAAAAATCATAAATAGACTACTGTAAATAAAATAGCCTATAACATTATAAAGGATATACGCTATAGCAGGGGTTCCCAACATTTCTTCCCCAGAGCCCCACGATTCCTTGGAGATATATATGATATAGGCTATACTGGGTCCGTCAGCGAGGATATTTAGCCATTTGAGAATAGGCTATTATGGCCAAACGAGGGCCTATAGCCAAATATTATTAAATGTTTTCATAAATGTAAAGATACAAGGAATCAAATCAAATCAAATTTATTTGTAAGGCCAGACAACACACGTTAATGTTCCCATGGTCCGGACACGTCTTCTTTAAACAAGTCAAGAAGAAACATAACAATAAGTCAAGAATAAAACAAGAACACCATAAGGTCCAACAAATTTAAAATAAATGCAAATAAATGAATGAATGCAAGCACTCCCAGACATACCCCACGCGAAGGTAAGGAAAAACTCACTAAAACCTAACCTAATAGGGAAAAATGCACCACAGGCAGTGTGGAGGAGAGAAACCTTAGAAGGGCCATTCAAGGGGGGATCTCCCTTCTTAGATGTCGGTGATAGTAGTGTTGCAGACTAACAGTTGGTAAACATGCACTCATGTGTGTAGTGAAACACAGATGAGTACATGCAATAGCAACTGAACATTTTGAAAAATTAAAGATAGAGCTGATAGCGATAGCAACTGAACATTTTGAAAGATTAAAGATAGAGCTGATGGCGAATCTATTTGAGGCACTGGGGCGGCGCAAAGAGGACAACAGTTATATTAACGATCAAGTTAGTTTACTGTATGCAGGCTCCGTGTGACATGTCTGTGCCATGCTGCGTTATGCGCAAATTACTGTTGCATAATGTAGGCTATGTAAGTAGAGCTGCCGCGGTATTGATGTTTTCCTTACCGCACAAATTTGCGAAATATTTGAATGCATTTTTTTTTTTTTTTGTAGTCTACTCTTTATAGCATATAGCCTGCCTCTAGTCTAAATGTCTATCTTTAGAGGATGACTTTGCAGCATGAATATTGTTTGGGATTCGGCAAGCACACATTTGTTATTAAAAGTGAAACATGGATTCGAAGTCTCCCCTCTGGTCGTGCGCCGTTCACTCTGTGTCGCGGGCAGGGGTGGTAGCGGCGCGCCCGGCGGTTACCCCCCCGACCCTTTCTTCTTCTTATTATTATTATAACGTTACTACTTATGATTACAAAGGCATTCGTTTTGTGGCATTAACGTTATATAGTTACACGTTCAATAACATCAGCGTATTTACCGGACCATAGCAAGGCAAGCGTTACTCAATTCATATCTCAGTTCCTTTCTTTGCTCAGAGCGTGCCGAGTTGTGCCCATTCTGCGGTCTGTTAATAAAGTTTTCAATCAGACAAGTGTATAGAACGAAGGGCTTTTATTATAACATTCGTTGCAGTAAAATCATTATGCCTCGTTCCCCCTGAGGAGCGACCGTAATCCACTCCGGTCTCCAGCGGGAGCTAACGTATTAGCCGTGTTGTGAGCTCTGATCAATGGCTGACATTCAGGAAGTAAAAACCTAATACGCGCTTGCCGATTGGTGGTAACACACTACAGGACGCTCCAACGTGTGACGCGTCTCTCTTCTGACCAATCAGTGGTCTGCAGTGTTTCATGTGACTTTTCTGGTACCCAATAGGGTCGTTTGGAACCTCGACAGAGGAGTAGGGTATATCTGCAGAGCCGCAAGCCCAACGAGAGCAGGGTACTTTATCATTCTTATAAAAAACAGCAGTGATGCGGTATTCAGCCTAACTCTGCGGTGGGCGTGATGTAACAGCGATACCGCGGTAATACCGATACCGCGGCAGCTCTATATATAAGGGATAATGTATAGCTACGAGGTCATTGTCGCAAAATAATTGACCGACACAGAGTTCTGGAACACCGAGGCGCAGTGAAGGTAAATTATTTTGCGACAATGACCGAGTATAGCTATACATTATCCCGCTTATTACATGGCTAACTTACTAACAATATACCTAATTCATTTTACACCATCGAAAAGACGAGAGCAAATGCAGACGCAGTTGTTCTGTTCTGTGGCTCCGCTGTCATCGCCGGCAGCCGGCAGGTGTGTGGTTTGATTGCACTGATGTAGTGCAGCTGTGCATAATGGTAATGCTTAGCTTTCGTGACTGCGACCAAAATGCTTGATTGTGATTGGTCAATAGCGCTCTGTTACCCGTATCAGCGGTCATTATTGCACGTTGCCCATGACAGCGGTCAGTTATCGAGAAATAATTTACTGCTGTCAGGGGCAACCGAGCGCTATTGACCAATCACAATCAAGCATTTTGGCGAATGTTAAAACGCCATGTAATAAGCATATATAATTTATATAGGCTATACATAATACCGACATCAAAATAGATTGTATGCCTCTCTCTACAAATCATATTAAACCATGCAGGTAGAACATTTACGGAAAATCCGTCGCGATTTGGAATCAAATTGACGGAGAACTTTGATCCCTGGGTATTAATCAAACTTTAAAAGAACTAAATGAAAAAGGGCATTCATATTCCAGGATGGTTATTATTGACACCAACGGCAAACAGTGGTTAACTGTCTTTATTAGTGTTTGCGCTGCCCAGGCAGCAATGGTCTTTATTAATAGATATCATATCCGACATCACCGTGTACACGTCTGTCAGCCTGTCGCGTATTTCTCCCATAACACGCGTTCGCTCAGCTTAGTCCACTTTTCCACATTTCATGGGGGTGTTTCATTACCGTATATGGTTAATTACGGGCGGTTCTATAAATACTTAAAATCGTGCACGAGCGTGGATCGTAGAACAAGTGGCATTTATCAATACGGAGTACTTGCAGGTGTGCGTAGGACCTGTGTACGCACGTGTGATAAATCCCGATTTTTCTGTGCGTACACACATTCTAAATTCCATGCGTAGGAACGGAAATAGAACACTTTCTACACGTTGTTGATAAATGAGGGCCCTGGTCTTCGTTTTCCAACTTATGTTTCGTCTCAATAATTCTTTATGGTTCCAGCATGCGCTCTTGCGCTCTTTGCAATTCCGGTTCTTCTCTTAATGTCCATGTTAGCTCTTCCACCTTCACTGATCCAGCTTCCAAGGTACATGTATTCCTTCACTTGTTCAAGTTTTTCTCCATCCACCTGTATTTTACAAACAGTTCCTGATGTTTTTTCAATGATGATTTTGTTTTCTTTATGTTTAGCGACATTCCATAGTTTTTACATTCGACATTCAGCTTATTCATCATGTCCTGTAGATCTTCTTGACGGTTACAGACTATAGTGGTGTCATCAGCGTATCTTATATTGGTAATGTTCTCTTCGCCTAGTTTTACTCCTTTCCCTCCTCTCAGACTTTTTTTCATCAGTGATTCACTGTACAAGTTTTACTCCTTTCCCTCCTCTCAGACTTTTTTTCATCAGTGATTCACTGTACATATTAAAGTACAGGGGACAAGATGCATCCTTGTCTTACACCCTTCTCCATCGGGAAGTCTCTTGATTTCTCCTTTCCTATTCTTTTATTTTTTTTAATAATTTTATTTTCATTTTCAACCAGCATGGATACAGGATATAGTCAGTATCAAACAGAGAGCAAACATTAGCCTTCTGCCTCCAGTATAAGTTGGCAATTATTCTTCTGTCAGAAACTGGTATTTAGAATTCTTCCATTGTTCTCATCAATGTTGTATGTTCAACTCTGTCGAAGGCCTTCGTGAAATCTGTTACGAGAAGGGGGAGAGAAGAACCCAATATGCGGATTGACAGATGAAACCGAAACTGCGGAATGACGGCTGAATGGAGGAAACGGAGACGGCAGTTTGTTCTTCTCAAACACTGTGATCCTTTTATTTGAGAATCACTAGAGCAAGGATATATATTACAGGAACAAAACAAAAAGCAAAAGGCACAGCCGCGCTGGCACTAGATACAAACACGAACTGTTTACACAAGAAAACAAAGATGCACAAAAACGGAATACTAAACTTACTTACTACGACTCAATACAAAAACAGCACGGCAAGGAAGACGACAGGAGACACGACGGGAAAGGGAACACGGAGGTAACTGGAGGTATGACGCCACAACGAAATGAGGAAGGACACACACTTAAATACCAGACTAATTATAAATAGACAACAGCTGGCCAACCAGTCCAAACAGAGAAACAACCAACTAGACACAATGGCATAATACAAAACACAACCAGACAGGGGAAAAACATCACACACATAATGAAATCACATTAAACATAGTTATACTATCGTATAGCTCTGCTCAGCATCATAGTGCAAATACTCCACCTCAGTACTTGCGCACTGAATAAAAACTCACAATGTACCTTTACATACCAACATCTGTCTGACCACACCCCCATCCGCTACTTACATAAGCAGGGGTGTGGCCATGCCCTCATCTCCTTCTTCACTTTCACCACAAGGAAGTGCCTGTATACCAAACACTTTGAGCTAGGTTGTTAACTGAAGAAAGTTGAGAAAACAATCACATTATTTCTTGTTCTTTTCTTTCTCTCATAATTTCAAAAGAAAAGAACTGAGCTATAATGTTTACCTCGGGGGGTCACGCTAGCAACGTCGCCCTTCACCAGCGGTTCTCCGTTGCCTCCTCCATCGTGCGTCTTGGGGCGGGTTTGACTCCGCGGTTGTGGAAGTCACTCGCGCCCGATAGGCGTCCAGTGGGTAGCTTGCCTCTCCAAGGAGCTGGTGCACTGTGAGATGGCCTGGTTCCTGCTCTGGTTCCTCCACCGCCGGGGGGTTGTCTGCCGATGGGCAGCCGGCTCCTCTCGTGGCGGAGGATTTGAGATGCAAGCTTTTTGCTTCTGCTCGCTCCTGTCGTAGGAGGGTAGCTTGCAGGGGCGAACGGCCTGGTTTCAGTGAGTTGCTGGAGCCGGATGAGGGTGCGTCTGCTTCTCCGTGGCCGATGGAAACAGAGGATTACATGGTGGAGGCAGATGCATTCTTGTTCGATGCTCCGGTGGAGACACATCACTCTCCCTTTCAGGATGTGGCAGGGGGTGATATGTCTCCTTGGGGTTCCTCGTATTCTGGTGTTGGGTTAGAACCTCCGACTCAGCGATGGGATGCCCTGCTATCAGCCACATCAGATGGTGGCTCTGCAATGGGCAGTAGCCTCTCGTATGTGAGGGACGCGGGCTCAGTGGAGGAAGGTGCGCATGGGGAACTACGTGCCTTGTTCCCGGAGCTCATGGCGGCAGCAGCAGTCGCAAACGGCATGCCGCTGCCGCAGCCACTGCCTGCTCCTGTCCCTGATGATTTAATAGGTCATTTATGGCAACGTCGTCCTGTGAGGGAGACGGGGGTTGTCTGCCCATTTTTCCCCTCAATGGAGGTCTACGTACGTCAGGGACAGGTGGTCTCCCACATCACTGGCCTCACCCCCGCCTACATGCAAGTCACGAGGGTGGTGGGTCTGGTCGAGGGAATGAAGGAAGGGGTGCCTCGGCTTGATAGACCGATGGCGTCTCTCCTTTGTCCTGAGGTGGTGTGGGAGCCGTTGCGGAAGCCGCTTCCCCACGGGAAATCGGCGAGGCGGTTGGCCAAATGGAGCGACCAGCCGGTACTCAAACCCTAGCTGCTACGTCCAACATCGCGCAGCTAGCGAGGTTTATGTCCGGGATGATGACGGGCGGTACGATTCTGACTGAACAACAACATATTCAGCACGCCCAGGCGGCCGGAGCCATCCTGCATCTGATCCAGCTGCAGGCCATAGCCGCCGGGAAGGTATGCGCCCTGGCCACTCTAGTCCAGCGCCATCTTTGGCTGGAGCAGGCGAGAGTGCCGGACAGGAAGAGGCTTCCCCTGCTTACGGCACCCCTCTCCGATGCTGGGCTCTTCGGGTCGGCGATGCAGCTCATGACTGCAACCTGCAGGGATATGGAGGAGGAGCGGTCGGTGCTCCAGCCCCATTTCCCCCCGCACGATGTCGCCGGTGGAGTCAGACGGAGGCCTTGTCGTCGGGGACCCGCGACCGATGCCGCCGCCACTACCATCGCCACTGCTGGCCCTTCGGCGAAGAAGGCCAGGAGGAGAGAGGGCGCCTCGACCACCGCAGCCGGCCCACCCACGCCCGGAGGTGACGGTAGGGATCATCGAGACCAGGCACCCCTTTACCGTCCCTCCGGGGCTAAAGCTCCCCGTGGTGGCAAGCCACGAGCGGCTTTACTCCTTATTGCACAACAACCTATCAGATACCCTGGATGGGAAAAGAAAGGCATACACACATTGGAGGATATCTTCGATGACCATGGTTTCCCCAGTTATCGAGATATATTCAACAAATTTAACCTCACCAGTTCCACTTATCTCTTCTATCTACAAATAAGAGCAGCTTTGAAGGCTCACAGAGTCCCATTAGATGTTTCACTTGGGCACCACAAATTTCACAAATTCTTTTATGACAAGGAGACGTCGAGTTTTATCGCCACTTACTTACGTCCTCATATAAGGTCCTTCCCCTAGACTCGGTTTGGAGGAAGGATATCCCAAACCTGGAAGCAGTTTGGGATGCAGTCTGGGAAAATGTTCGGCTTTCATCACGCAACCCAGATCACCAACAGATTAATCTTAACTTTTTTCATAGGACTTACCTGACCCCTAGACGATTGCACCTAATGGGTCTCAGACCGGACTCTCGATGCTCCTTGTGTTCAAGCGATGCTATTGGTACATATATGCATATGTATTGGGAATGCCCTCCTGTCAAGACTTTCTGGGAAAATGTCACCACTCAATTATCAGAATTTTTGTCTCTGACCATACCGACACTGCCTTCTGTATTGTTGTTGAATGATGTTTCTCAGTTATCGACCTCTGTACATGTAAAGAGACTCATTTTGGCGGGTCTTACGGCTGCCAAAAAGTTTATAGCGTCACGCTGGATTCAACCGGATAAAATGTGCCGGAAGGTATGGATTCTCACCTATCTCTATGTGATTTATCTAGAGATATCCACTGCACGAATTTTAGGTGTTAACGAAACCAGCATAGCAGTCTGGGTAGCTGTGGTGGATAAGATAAAGGAACGCAGATAAATTAGTAATTTTCTGATGCTGAATGAAGTAGTGGATGTATAGTCCAAGTGGGGGTCCTGAGGGGGGAGAGCGAGCAAGAGCCCATGTATTGTATTTATTATTTTTATGTCTTTTTATTTATTTTTTTATATCTTTTCCCCCCTCCTTTTTCCTCTGATTTTCTCCCATCCCAATGTTAGTCGTTATGCCAATTCCCAATCCCCTTCCTGGTCGCTGCGCACTTACCCCCCACAGTCGGTCTGGGAGAGTGACACACGTCCAGCCAATCAACCGCTTCTTTTCACCTGGCAGCGCGGATTCTCACTGAAAGGGCATAGCGTGTGGAAGGATCACACTATCCCACTTAGATCCTATCCGCGCTTAGCAGGTGCCCCGACCGAACTGTAGGAGTCGCTGTTTACAACGACCCGGACCCACCCCGCCAGCTTCTCCCACCCTCTAATACTGCCAATTGTATTCGTGTGAACGGCCAGCCAAGCTGGTGACAACCCCGGAGCCGTGAGCTGGATTCGAACAGGTGAATCCAGCCGCTCCGGGGTTGGTGACGAACGCAATCTCCGTTACGCCACCTGACCGCCCCTATTTTTATGTCTTTTAATCTTTTAATCTACTTTCATTCTGATTTAATTCTGTCATTATTGTTATTATTATTTCTGTTATTGTCCTGTGATTTATTGTTGATTATTATTGTTATTGTATTGTTTGTCTTGTTTCATGTAAAAAAAAAAAGGGGGGAAAATAAAAAACAAGCAAGCTGAACAATTATTATTATGCCCTGCCTGGCGCTAACGTCATACAGGCACACACACACAGACACGTTGAGATATATGTGAAAAATGCATCTGATTACCCCAAGACTGGTAACATAGATTCCTTACCTCACATCAGATGTTCTGCAAAAAGATTTCCAATCCCTGATCGCCATTCCAAATATCGATCGCGTTTATTGATCCAACGATCCAACCTCGAAACACATAATCCACACTGCTCTGAGGGTCCACTGTTAGGAATCCAGGTAAGAATGTTGAGTTCAAGTATGGCATGGAAGAATGGAGATGGAGAGGGTGCTGCTCTTCTCTAATACGTGTTCTTTTTATTATCAGAAACATATACTTTACCAGGTAAAGCAGGAAGTAGTAACAAGGAAGGATACTTAGAAGAGAACTTAAATAACAAAAGAGAATAGGGCGGTGAGAGATCCGACTTCTCGACCTAAAGCAAGGATAACTTAAATCATGATAACAGGCGAGATATCGACTTCTGTTCCCAGTAACACTGCTGAAGAACCGATAGGGAGAGAGGGGCAAAGTATTACTATAAAGGCCTCAGTACAGCCAGCAGACCCAATCAGCCCCAGTGACATAATTACAGACAGGTGACAACAATCAGGGTAATTACTGAGACAGCACGTGACGACAATCAGCTAATACAGAGACAGAGTGAGAATTCCAAGATGGCGGCAGGGCCTCCAATCCTGAAAAGGGAGAGAAGCCCAGATGTTACAGTCCACACTGGCACTCAATCGTGGCTGGCACTCAATGTGTTAAGAGGTTAAGTGTTTTTTACGATATCCGATCCAGTGAATTTTGCCAGTATCGGATTGGTGCCATCCCTAGTGAAAATAACATGCGGACATTGAACGCTTCAAAGCTTCAGTCAAACCGCAAGATCAATATTCAAACGTCTCTGGATAAAAGGTCTTTCATGAGATATTATTTACATAAATCAGCAACATTCATTTGAAGAAAATAATTCTTAAATTAACAATTGGAACGTTTGAATCAAGATGTTAGCATCCAGAAAGCAGGCAGACTTTCCATTCGAAGTTTTGACAAATTGGACCATTTCAACAACTTTGAGGTGAGTGTTCAGTGTTCATGTTAATGTAGCTGTTGTAGGAGTAAACTACCTCACCTTTCTGTCTCCTCATTTTGTCTTCACTCTACACACACCCTCCCTCCCTCTGCATCACTCCCTCTCTCCATTCCTTCCTCTCTCCCTCCCTCTCTGCATCCCTCCCTTTTTCTCATTTCCTTTCGTGTTGGCTAACCTTCCGGCTTTGAAGATGAGGCTTTGAAGATTAAAATGGCCGACGGCATGACGTGCTGAGCTGCACTCTGCCCTTTACCTCCCTAATATGCCTTTACAATTAGTTTGATCATTGTTTGACACTTATTTTTTCAAACTGGATTCGCCTGCGGAGGAAACGGTGGGAAGTTTGGAAGCATTCATAGATAAATTATTTCATAGAAACTAAATGCCGGGCCAGGGCCCAGCCGACAAACGCCTTCGGTTCCAGATGGGCTCCAGCGAGGAAGACTCGCCTGACATCCGTGAGTCTTTATCATCTATAAATCAACAACTCAAGAAGCTTGACTTGCTTGACCAATTAACAACCGATGTTAACACTTTGAGCGCCATGCCGGGTTTTCCTTTTTACCCGCTGAATGCCACCATCGGCGCCAATGTTAACGTTAATATCGCCTAATCTATGTTTTAAATTATGGCTGTGTCTAATCTGCCCATCGCATTATCAAAGACTATTTTCCAGTCAGTGCTGTCAAGGCAGATTGTTTTTTTATCGCGTCATTTCCGTTTCAGAGCATTTAGAAAAGCACCCGTTTTCAGATAAAAAACAGCCCATTCTGGAGCATTCTATGAAAATCGTCCTTTACTGGAATATTCCACAACGTTGATATTCGTCTGCCTTTTTATGAATTGTTTTCAAATAAACGCTAGATGATCAATATTATGCGTGCACGCAAGCACATTCGGGCCGCGCACGGATAATCGCCCCGTTGATTTCCTCTCTGACTTTTACAGTGAAACCGAAAGAGTCCATTTCACAAAACAGCCTATAACTTCATCAAAATTAGTCTGATTATCCTAACACTGATAACATAGAGTCCTTACCTGACATCAGATGGTATCCAACTGGTATATTCCAATTCCTGATCACCATTCGAAAAAATCGATAAGTGTATGGATCCAACGCAATACAGTAGAACTCCATGATCCGCGGGGCTCAGAGGATCCAGAATGAACTCTGATAACCCCGGCTGGATCAGTGGACTGGAAAATGTGGAGTACCGGATTTTTTCCCCCATCCATTTTCATTGAGTCCATTCCAAAATCCCTTATGTCATCTGAAAGACGATAGGGGGCGCTTTTTTCCACATATAATCTCCGGCGGAGCTCGTGTATACTCGGGTAGGCTCGCGTGATGCAATATGATTTCAGATCGCTAAAAAAAAGAAAAAATCAGAGAAATCTCGTGAGTGGCTTTCAACCACCTATAAAAAAACATGAGATTTCTCGTGAGTGGCACGGAAAGTGTTAATGAACTAAAAGCCTCTGTGGAGTTCAACAACTCTTTAATTGAAGTATTAAAGGCTGACAACGCCTCACTCAGGATCGAGGTTAACAGCCTCAAGCGTCTAACAGGTGAACTTCGGAAGGATACTAATATCATGGCAAAGGATATTCTCGATCTACAATGCAGGAGCATGAGGGACAATATCATAATACACGGACTTTCAGAAGTCCCAAATGAAACTTACCAGAAATCTGAGGGTCTTCTAAAGGAGTTCTTAGTCACCAATTTGAAAATGAAGTCGGAGGAAGCCGAATCGATTAGCTTCTCCAGAGTGCATCGCCTGGGGAAAGCTAGCGGCAACCAGCAGAGGCCCCGTCCGATCGTGGCCAAAGTCACAAACTCCAGGATGAAGTACGCTGTCATGTCCAAGGGTAAAGAGCTAAAAAACACCAACTACTCCGTCAGTGATCAATTTCCATTTGAGATCATGCGTAGGAGGAGGCTGCTTTACCCGTTTTTGACAGAGGCTAGAAAGAAAAAGAAGAACGCCCGTCTCATCATTGATCGACTCTACATCGATGGCAACTTGTATAGAAATCCTCGGATAACATACTGGCTGAGCGGTGGCGACGACAACATCTTCCATGATGCTCAGGAGATTCTAAGCTGCTGTCAACACTGAAGCAGGAGGATTACACCAGTAGTGCATTCTGTTTGCAGCATGGCTCTACAACCGTTGTAAACACGGTTGCATGATGATGACGTCATCAAACGTCAGAGAGTTACAATTGCCGTGACTACCTAGGAAGGGATGGGATGAATGAATGTATAGTATATACTAGGCTTGGGCGGTATAATTTGTTCCATCATACCTTGATGACATAATACCCCGGTATACGGTATATGACGGCATGACTTTCATTTTCATCAGCGGGGGGGGGGGGGGGGGGGGGGGGGGGGGGGAGCGTAGCTAAGTTAAGTTAACAATATACTCGTTATCACCATACATAACGCTTATATTGAAACACGTTGACATTAGGGCCGTTCTTTCAACCTAAAAGTGCACTCTCTTCAACCTCAAGCCTAAATTCCTTAGCGACCCGTGTTACCAAGTGTAAACAAACCAGCGCGCATATTCGAGACACACACATATGAAACGAGTCATACGGAGCGTATAACGGAGGCTGACATTATAGCAATATGACTCACAAACTCACGACAGTAGTACACAACTACACATACAGACGCACAAAATGTATTCTGCATTGATTAAGTGATAATCAAAACCCAGTTTAAGTCATTAAACCAATGTAGTGAAACGCGAAGCCAATACGCACACAGAATTTGTGATATCTGTGGTGCTCAATTGGTATCCTTAATGGGACTCCATGAGCCTTCAAACAATCCAATAACTGCGTAAAAATAATATGTGGAACTGGTGAGGTAATTTTTTTATGTATGTCCTGATAGCTACAAAAACCCCGTTTGTTGAAAACATCTCCCATGTGTGTATGCCCTGCTTTTCCCATTTGGGGTATCTTATAGGTCGTTTTCCAATAAGGAGTGCATTGTTATTGAATAGGGGAGTATGACTATGCCATTTATGTTGCACTGTAAACCCGAATAAGTTTCCAGAACTTAAAAAAATTGAGGCCATCCCATGCCTCAATTTTTTTAAGTTGATAAACTCAAATGTTTTCAGTTGGCTAAGACTTACAATTCTCAGTTAAGGCAACTCAAATATGGTCTGTTACTGTGACTTAAGGTTCTCAGTTAAGTCAAATCAAATATGGTCAGTTACTCTGACTTACAGTTCTCAAGTGGAGTCAACTCAAATATGTTCAGTTACTGTGACTTACAGTTCTCAGTTAAGGCAATTCAAATATATTCAGTTACTGTGACTTAAGGTTCTCAAGTGGTGTCAACTCAAATATGTTCAGTTACTGTGACTTACAGTTCTCAGTTAAGGCAATTCAAATATATTCAGTTACTGTGACTTAAGGTTCTCAAGTGGTGTCAACTCAAATATGTGCAGTTACTGTGACTTACAGTTCTCAGTTAAGGCAATTCAAATATATTCAGTTACTGTGACTTAGGGTTCTCAAGTGGTGTCAACTCAAATATGTTCAGTTACTGTGACTTACAGTTCTCAGTTAAGGCAATTCAAATATATTCAGTTACTGTGACTTAAGGTTCTCAAGTGGTGTCAACTCAAATATGTTCAGTTACTGTGACTTACAGTTCTCAGTTAAGGCAGTTCAAATATGTTCAGTTACTGTGACTTAAGGTTCTCAAGTGGTGTCAACTCAAATATGTTCAGTTACTGTGACTTACAGTTCTCAGTTAAGGCAATGCAAATATATTCAGTTACTGTGACTTAAGGTTCTCAAGTAGTGTCAACTCAAATATGTTCAGTTACTGTGACTCACAGTTCTCAGTTAAGGCAGTTCAAATATGTTCAGTTACTGTGACTTAAGGTTCTCAAGTGGTGTCAACTCAAATATGTTCAGTTACTGTGACTTACAGTTCTCAGTTAAGGCAGTTCAAATATGTTCAGTTACTGTGACTTAAGGTTCTCAAGTGGAGGCAACTCAAATATGTTCAGTTACTGTGACTTAAGGTTCAACCTTAAATCCATGTGATTAAGTTAACAGAACTCAACGACATTGAGGCCATCCCATGCCTCATTTCTTTTAAGTTAATCAACTCAAATTTTTAAGTTAATCAACTCAAATATTTGCAGTTACTATAACTTAAGGTTCAGTTTTAAAATCCATGTGAAAAAGTTAACAGAAAAATAACTACACAAGCACATTATATCAACTTCAAACAACTCTTTTATTTTTTTCTATTCAAAGAGTATAAAAGAGTATACATATATAATCTGTATGTTAGCAATGTACAATAACACTGTAAACACCGTACACTGTTTTTGGACTATATATGTTAACAATACCGACCAGGTATTAGTGCCTTGCAAAGTGCAGATATGAAGTTTTCCCCTTTTTTTTTATGCATTTAGGAGGTTTTGTTCTTCATCGAAACTATTTATCTTACAAAAACATTGTGTTACAACTTCAAACTCTTTATATTTATTTCTATTCAAAGAGTATACATCTATTTATCTTACAAAAACATTGTGTTGCCCTCTACAACATTATGGCAATGTTAAAATTGAAAATATATATATATAGAAAATATATATAGAAAATAAATACATGCATGTTATAACATGTACATACAATGTAATGTATATTACACATTTAATCCCTCTGGTCACAATAGTGTAATAATGTTTGTTATAAGGCTCTGAAAATGTTACTGAATGATGTATCAATGTATTTCCAGCAAATGTTGAAATAATAAAGGGTCTCAATATGTGCAGTGCACATGACCAGAGCCGTTTACATCCTGGCTGAATTACTCAAATTTGTATAGTGTGGTCATAGAATGAGCAAACATGTTGACGGCAACTATTGTGACCGTTGGGATAACACAGTGTATCTATGTACAGTACAGAATAAAATGTATAGATTATCTGAAAATTGTCAATCCGCTTGGCACATGTAAAATTCACAAACGTTGTGCTGTATATTGGGTCCTGCCAATGTGGAACCAAAATACCAACCCACATTACATGCTATACAGCTGGCAATACTGTTAATAGTGCACATACCTACATATGGAAATGCAGCTGCATGTATTTGCTCCATGATGTATCATGGAACAAGATGGTGTTTTCATTGAAAGAGTTAGTCAGAATGTCAGAGGCACCATCCGTCATTTAGAGCAGGCTATGTTTGCAGAATGATAACTAGAACACTACAGCAGTGTTGGGAAAGTTCACTTTCTACATGAACTAGTTCAGTTCACAGTTCACAATTTTTAAAAAGAACTAGTTCAGTTCATAGTTCATAATTCAACATTTTGAACTAAAGTTCATGGTTTCAAAAATGAACTAATTTAGTTATTTTTATTTCTTTTTAGATTTTTTTTTAATATATAGATTTTTCACGTACAGTTACTTACATTACAAAAACACACATTGGGACAAGGGGGGGGGGGTCCTCCAGTTAATCTCTATGCCATCATCCACACCATAAGCAAGCAAAAACAAAAGAAAAAGAAAAACAAGCAAAAAGGAAAGCAAACCAAGACAGGCACTGTACAGTATTGCACTTGCCTCGAGCCCATTCACATGTAGACATACATATATTTATTTTTTCCTATCCTAGGTCTGTCCATACAATGGGGCACTGGGCCTTTAGAAGGATCCAAGAAATGTCAGCAGGAAAATTGTCTAATAGTGGGGCCCACACCTCCTGAAAGGAAGCGTCGTTGCCTCTATGCATTGCACAGTGTCTTTCATGGGGTAGCACACTGAAGATCTCTCTATACCACATTTGTAAAAATGGAGGCTTATCCTTAATCCAGTTTATTAGAATGCATTTCTGGGCTGAAAGTAGAAGTTTATCAAATAGTTTGAATTGTAAAGGGTTAACGTTAAACTCTTTTAAATGCTCATACGCCGACGTCTAGAGGTAGAGTCTGACTCTGAGCGAGTGCTGCTGCAGCTCTGGCTTCTGCGCGCAGATTCTGCTGGTCCACTGTTGTTGTGAGGAGGAGTCTGATGACGTAGCAGGGGGTGACAGGCGCGTTGCCAGATCGGGTGGTTTTCCACATAATTTTGAAGCCTGTTTACAGTGTGTTTTAACTGGGTTTTCGGCTGAAATGCATATGAAATCTGGCACATCTTTGAACGCCGTTATAATAGAGTGCTGAGAATGAACGCACTTTTGAACTCCGTTACACAGCGCTGAGAATGAACGCATTCTCAATTACGTTCATTTAGCGGATATACAGTACGTTCAGTTCACGTTCGTCCAAAATACGAACGCGTTCATGAACGATCGTTCATTGAACGCGTTCAGGTACATCACTGCACTACAGTACTCTGTACTAAGAACACTATACAGTACACTAACTATACTGCCCTGTCAAGGCAGACCGCAGTAACTTCCAAACAGTGAAACTGAGAAAAATGGCTTTAAAGTTTTTTGACTTGCCATCCAAAATGTGTTATAGGTAGATAGATGATAGTACCCAGATTTAACATGTATTAATGAAGTAATCTTTAGGCATACAAAAATATGACGTAGTTATTTTAATTAACCCCAAAAAAGCAGATACTGCACTCTGCTGCACGATTTCCTTAAATAATTATACAGGTAATGTACAGGCAAAGTGCAGTAACTTCAAATGCAATGTTGTTTTCCCTCCAGCTTTCATAACTTCACCTAGCCATTTTATTTGGATCATCATCATTCCAATATATTCAGGTATTAAATTTCATTTTCAAAATGGCTAGGTTAAGTTATGAAAGCTGGAGGGAAAACAACATTGTATTTGAAGTTACTGCACTTTGCCTGTACATTACCTGTATAATTATTTAAGGAAATCGTGCAGCAGAGTGCAATATCTGCTTTTTTGGGGTTAATTAAAATAATTATGTCATATTTTTGTATGCCTAAAGATTACTTCATTAATACATGTTAAATCTGGGTACTATCATCTATTTACCTATAACACATTTTGGATGGCAAGTCAAAACACTTTAAAGCCATTTTTCACTGTTTGGAAGTTACTGCGGTCTGCCTGGGTTTTGAGTGTGATTTTGTAGTTACTGCAGTTTTTAAAACCCCATATCTCCAAAACTGAGCGACATTAACATCTGAAACTTGGTCACAAGATAAAACATTTATTGACAAGGTCAATTTCACTCATAACTAAATTTTTACTTTTTTCAAGTTACTGCGGTTAGCCCTTGACAGGGCAGTATACTACTGCCTACAAGGTCTCAAGGATACAGTCCCACTCTCAGCATACAAGATCGATGGTCTGCTGCTGCTGACTCCCAAGCGATTCATTCAAGTGAAACGGAACTGAGTCCAGCTAATGGTGAATAGTTATTTTATTAATCAATTATTGTGTCTTTATTCACTCTAGTTGTGTAATTGACCAGTTCATATTCTGTATAAGTTCATATTCTGTATATGTTAATAATAACGCTTCTGTGTTGCGTTTATGGCTCCTGGTATATCGCCTTGTACTCTGTACTGAGAACACTAACTCTACCACTGCCTACAAGCAATGGAAGCAGTCAGAGCAGAGTGGCATTTATGCCCATTGCCTCCTATTGTTCCTCGAGAAACAAACGTTTGGGACTTGGATGTTGCCTTTGAGATTCTGATAAACTCTTTCAACTCTAAAACTTACTTGGATGAAATTACAATAATGCCAGCTATAGACGGTTAAGAAAATTCGAACTGTAAAACTCTCAAATGTAAACATATTACATAAAAAATAAAGAACAAGGTACATTGAGTAGTTTGGACCTATTGGCTGAACATCTGCAAAGTAGTACAGCAACTTTTGAAGGTATTATTTTGACATGACAAGACATTTCAGATGAGTTTCTATAGACACACTTTTGAGGTGTTTGTAAGTGCTTTGGGGTAGTGCATAGATTAGTCCAAACATTACAGGAAGGAATCACCAAATCTGGGGAAGCTGATCATGATATGACTTTCAATGACAATAGAGATTGTCACAGGCTGGTAGTGAACTGGACTTGTGTCATGATCACTGATTACAGTAAGGAATAGAAACTCATCTGAAAGAAGGATGTGGGGTGAGGTATTCATTTCCTTGTCATGTCAAAATAATACCTTCAAAAGTTTAATGCAAGAGCGGTCAGGTGACGTAGCGGAGATTGCATTCGTCACCAACGCTGGAGACACTGGATTCGCGTGTTCGAATCCAACTCCCTGCGTTGTCACCAGCTTGGCTGGCCGTTCACACTAATACAATTCGGCAGTATTAGGGGGTGGGGAAGCTGGCGGGTGGGAATCTGGCGTTGTGGACAGCGACGCCTACAGGTCAGGTCTCGGCGCTTGCTAAGCGGGGCAGGACTTGGTGGAGATAGCGTGCCCTCCCACGTGTTACACTTCACCAATGAGAGCCCTCGCTGCCAAGTGAAAAGACGTCACTGGCTGTCCGCGCACGTCTCGGGGGAAGCGTGCGATCGACTCGGGACGCCCTTATACCGACTCGTAGGAGAACATGCATACAGCACCAGGTAGGGGGGGGGGGGGGGGGGAATTCAACGACTAATTGGGACGGGGAGAAAATCCATTGAAAAATCAGAAGAAAAAAAAATTATTGCATCATCAAGTCATTCTTGAGAGTCTGCAACCTGGGCAACAGTTTACCAGCTTCTAGACCTAGTAAAATCTTCTGAATGAATTCAAAAGTGTTGGTAAGTCCCTTGGGGTAGCTGAGGTGTAGTGCATAGATTAGTCCAAACATTACCAGGAAGGAATCACCAATCAGAGATTGTCACAGGCTGGTAGTGAACTGGACTTGTGTCATGCATGGTCACTGATGACAGTAAGGAGGGCCACTGCAACACCCTGAAGCTCTGGCTCATCAGGCGTGTCCTGAAGGAATGAAAGAGACATAATAATCACAAATAAATCCATGGTTTCTACAAAGTGCAGCACAAAGCTAAGTATATGGAGTTTTGTTTGTAAGTTGTTTATATTTTAGTTAGAACAATTTTTTTGGTGAGAAGGTTATTTTTATTTAAACAGGTTAGTCCCGTCGAGATCAAATATCTCTTTCACAAGGGAGACCTGGAAGGAAGGAAGACTGATACTTAGCATTTTGATTAACTGTTCACTTAATATACAGTTGTACTGTAAATTATTTTCACTCGGACTCACTGTGCAGGTTTTGAAAAATCCAGCGACTTCCTCATGCAGATACACAGGCAGGGCATGGAGAACAGTGGTACGCCTGGTGTGAACATCATGGATTTCCTATTAAGATGTAAGATTAAGAAGAAGAAAAATAATTGTATTATATGGAAATGTTTACTGAACAAAGCGGATTTTAAACAGTCCAATCAGATATGTCCACAAATAACATGTTCACATCTTTAATGCAATCAGAAAAATGGCAAACACAATGGTGGACTAATTGTAAAATTCAAAAGCTCATTTGAATCATTGAACCTGTTCAATGTTACAGAGGTTCGACCTATGACATGTATAATAATCTATTCACCTGTTCATCGTGGATTTTTTAAATGTGAGCCAAAGCATCTGCTGTGTTCCCAGTTTTGGGCGCCTTCTGTCTGAATAACGTCATCAGTCGAGGAAGATGGCGGTCAAGCTTAGCGTAGAATGTGTTGGGCAGGTTCTGGTTGGTAATCAGCTGGAACTCTGCATACACCTATATTTAAAAACAGCAGGACAATATAGTATATCAACATCAATTAGTCACTTCAACTTGGTGGATCTCTTACTTTGTTTGGTTTGGGCTTCAGAGCATGACGGCGGGATTTCTGGTCAACCATGTCATTACATGCTTTGCGGAATCGGTCGCTGATGACTAGCTCGCGGGGGCGCACAGAACACACACGCAGATGCGCCGCTAGAGTATATAAACCAGGCTTAGGAATCACAAGTTTCACTTTAAAACACACAGAATGTGCCAAATGTTAACACAGGAAAGAGAGAGCTGATCTACATTACCTCAGACTCCATTTTGAGAGCAGGCCAGAGGTCCATGAGCTCTTTCACTGGTGGGCTGGACTTCACTATGGTCTGTCGGCGCAGGGCAAATGTGGTCTGCATCAGCTTGACAAGAGACCTAAAGCACGACATCTTAGAAAAGCTTGCATCTACAATGTATGCTTTCAAGGCTTATCTAAGTGATGAAGAGATAGCAGTGGCTTCTGCGGCTCTTGTCGCCAAACATCCCTGCTTAAAGGAAGCAGGATCTGAGACCGGCTGCAATGGATGGAAGAACAGCATCAAATTCAAGATGGGCAATTTCAGGAACAAGCTGAGACGGGCAGGATGTGAGGAGGTCACTGTAAATGCTGGAAGAAGAGGTAGAAGCAATCCTGATGGCGAACCTTCACATTCCAACATTAAAAGACCCAAGCGAGCAGAAGTAAACTTCCTACCCAACTATCCCCAAGGAGAGGATTCCTTGAGGCTTGAGCAGTTGAGGCAGACAATTGCTGAAGAAGTCAAGAAGACTGAGAAGAACCTGCCCCTCATTAAGGTGTCTCTTGTTCTTCTCAAATTCGTTGTTTCCGTCTCTAAGTTTCAGCTCAACATCGAATGCAAATGTAGGAACTGGAAAAGGACCTGGAGGCCATCTGCTTAGACGTTCTGGAGATGACATATCTGAAAGTATATGTCGTATATTTCTAAATGAAAACATGAATAAATGCAAGTGAAATGTACAAGGAAAATGATTAGAAAGACAAAATGCTGATTGATAGAGAAGGGCCATGTAGAGTACACCATGTGAAGTTATTTCTGAGACCCTAGGCTTGAGGCAGGTTGACTCCCCAGAAACAGATGGCTGACCTTAAGACAATAAAACTGACCCCTACCCTAAGTAAGGACTTTCAAGTTACGACATGGCAGAGTGGTCAGGGGACAGAGTGAATCGGACTGTAAAAAGAGCCTCTCAGATAGATGAGTCAGCAGCACTCAAGTAAGGCCAAGTGTTCAAAATGCATCAAGGTTTAGCAAATCAGAAAACGGAAGAAACAATAAGAAATGCAGTTAATTGGTAAATATCAGAGATGAAGGGTTAGACCATTTGCAAAATGTGGTGTTTTCATGGAGACTAGTAAATCGTCCTACGAGATGGAAATCAAATAACATGTGGTGAAATGCTAATGCTAAATATAAAATAATGAACCCAATAGGCATATGGTTTGTTGTCTGGACACTGTCTGAAAAAGTAGTCTGTTTCTTATCTACACTAGGTAAACATTTTTGTCACAAGCATGATGATGTATTTCTCAAGTAAAGTGTCAGCAGATTCAAACTGTGAAAACCGTTGTCACCAGATCCAAACGGTTGTGTCAGCAGAAGAAATTGTGTAACATGTGGTCACAGGACACCAGCAGACAGGTTTCTGCTGGAATGTGACCAAAAATAAGGCAGATCATGGACGTGAATAGGCAGGCAGGGTCTCCCCCTCCCTCTCGCTCTCTGTCTCCCCCTCCCCCTCTCTCTCTCTCTCTCTCTTCCTCTGATAAAAAGGGCTGATGGCGACGGACAAGCAGACACACACCCGGTGACGGGAGCGAGGAGACAGGAGAGGATCTCTCGAGAGCGAGCCTGACTCACACCCAGAAGGGACCTGGGGAAGCGCTGACACAGACCCGGACACACACAGGGGACGGACCCCTGAGAGGCAGAGCCACACAGAACTCGAGAGCCGAGCAAGACACTCAGAGGAGACGGAGAAGGATCCCTGCAGAGCCAAGCCGTGACACCGAGGGACTAAGACCCGATGACGGATGAAATCGCCTCGCAGCAGGGGATCCAGACTCCACCGAGGGTAGATGAAAGAACCAAACGCTCCCAAACCTCCCAGGATCCGAAAGAAAGGTTGCCGTGGCAACCAGACCACGGACCACTAGAGAGAACGCGTGTTGGCCTGGAAACCAAGACAACAACGAGAGAACCGCACCGGAAGAAGAAAACTGCCACATGAAACAACAGCCACATGAAAGAGACGATTAGATTGAATGAAAGAGACAATTAGATTTAACCAAAGAGACGATGTACTTGTTGATTCCTAAAGCTGTGGTTTTATTAATAAACACCGCCGCCCGTTGATTTTGACCACGTTGTCCGTCTCCCCTCACTTGAACCGAACATCTGAAAATACCTAAAACAATGCAGAGAGAAGGGTGAAATAGAAAACTATACGATCACAGATAGAGATGAATGAAGCTAAGAAAGACACTTCATATATCAGTAGATGCGAGAGAGCTGGAGTCGAGCGAAAGTGAAATGTGCACAACAGCTTTTTGTGGCAATTCCGTAATGTCATCAAGGGAAGTAAGTTTCCCATCAAAGTCTGGATCTTCATACAGCAAACTGAAGTCAAGGTCTATTTCCAACTGTTCTTTTATAATCTTGACCAGTGCATCAACAGAGGCGGGTCGTGAACTGAGTTTTAATTTTCTAGCCCGGTCTGTCTCAACAACACGAAGGATCATGGGTTGTGGGGAGGCAGCTGCCATTGTGCTATGGAAACTTGAATGAATCGCTTGGGAGTCAGCAGCAGCAGCAGACCATCGATCTTGTATGCTGAGTGGGACTGTATCGTTGTGACCAGACTGCAGGTAGATGGACAGTGGACAGATGTGGTCCGGTCGACAGACAGCAGCTCAAGGACCTAAGGAGTAGTCATAAACACAACACAGAAAGCGTCATTATTAACATATACAGAATATGAACTTATACAGAATATAAACTGGTCAATTACACAACAAGTGAATAAAGACACAATAATCGATTAATAAAATAACTATTCACCTTCCGTTTCACTTGAATGAATCGCTTGGGAGTCAGCAGCAGCAGCAGACCATCGATCATATATGCTGAGAGTGGGACTGTATCATTGAGACCAGACTGTAGGTAGATGGACATATGTGGTTGTGTGGTTGACAGCTCATAGGACCTAAGATGTTCTATATACCAGGAGTCATAGTCTCGACACAGAAAAGAAACCTCGTTATTCACAAGGTAGATCTGTTCTATTTGGCTAAATGTAGACAGTCCACCACTGACTCTGACGGAGAGAAACATTCCACAGACATAGTCTGTGCCATCAATGGTTACCTTTGATGTCTGGTAGATTGTGTCACTAACTGTGTGCCCTCTAATGTGTACCTGAGCTACTGCTGGTAGAGATGAAACCAGAACAGAGTCAACCCTGGATGCCTGGGTTTTTGGCTTGAAATATGATGGTGAAGCAAGATGATATGCCATCATGTGTTGGTGTCTGATTGCCATCGTCTTCAAGATATTTTTGAAGTTTTGAGTGTCATGCACCACTCTTTTGAAAAAGCGGTGCTTGGCCTCAAATCGCATGGTCCAAACATGCAGCAGGGGTTAGTAGAGTTAGTAGGGACAGTAGGGTTAGTAGGGTTAGGGTTAGTAGGGTTAGTAGGGACAGTAGGGTTAGTAGGGTTAGTAGGGACAGTAGGGTTAGTAGGGTTAGTAGGGACAGTAGGGTTAGTAGGGTTAGTAGGGACAGTAGGGTTAGTAGGGACAGTAGGGTTAGTAGGGTTAGTAGGGACAGTAGGGTTAGTAGGGTTAGTAGGGTTAGTAGGGACAGTAGGGACAGTAGGGTTAGTATGGACAGTAGGGACAGTAGGGTTAGCTGTGTTTGAGACATGGAGGATAGCCTGCATCTTTAGGA